>NC_044060.1:21876914-21937535 GCF_902167405.1 Gadus morhua | reverse complement strand
AGTAGAACTTTACTACGTGAAGAGAATTGGCGTGAGTGTACTGAATATTGGTGTTGTATCCAATCCAATGGGAACCTCACTGGAACTCTCTGCGTTTCTGTGTCCAGATGCTGCCTTCATGCACGCCCAGTACACCTTGTTCCAGCAGGGGTATACAACGTTCTGGATGAGATTGACCCTACATGAAAAAACTGGCTGTGCAAGTAAGGGAGAAAACACACATGCACATGCTCACATGCATGTTGTTTCGTTTTTATTCAATAATTTTGTAGTGATTGAGGAGTGTTTGGTTGTTCTCCGCAGCTGGACCAATTGGTGATCGACTCGGCGATGGAGAAGAGAGATCTGGAACACAAACACGCACTTATCCAGCAGAGGGTAGGACACCCATACATACCAATATAATATTGAATATTTGTAGTGTATATAATTATATATATATATATTCTGTATACCTAAATACATACTATACTTTATACAAGGGTGATGCTCTGTGCATGTGACCTTCTCTTCCTCAACCTTTAAGGTAGAGATTCCAGTCTTACAAATATGTTGATGGTGTAGAGAAGACTTTGCAGGACATGGTGTGCATGCAGTCTTTGGGCATGTTAATTATGTGTGGATTGTTTAGTACAAAGAGTTCCTTCTCGGTAGCAACTCAAAAATTCTCCCACTTATAATGACGGTAAATAATTGAATAGAATAAACTGCAGCAAGAACAATCTCTGTGTGTCTGGAGTTTTAAATATCCGCCCCTTCAAAATAGTATTTTCAAAAAATACACACACAGCGTGTCAGCTATTTATTATTTTTGTTGAGCTATTTTTGTGCAGTGAGTCTGTTGACTCTTGCTGCCTTTCATCTCTTTGTCTAGAATGCTCGAAAAGCTAAATATAAAAGATAATGGCTGGAGGTATAATTAGAACTGTTTCATGTATGTGCCACCCTTGTCTCCTGAGATCAAATGCAGAAGTACAACTTTTCCCCCAAATAAATCGTATGATTTTTTGATAGAAAAAGCAATGGCCCCCGTCTTCGTTGTTTCGTACACTAGCACAGTCTCAAACGCAGCGACAATGTTCCCTCGATTGGCTCATACCAGCCAACCGAGACGTCTGCCACTGAGCTGGTCTTGGTGGGCTTGTTCAGGGTGCGTTGTGTCTCTTATGAGGCTGGGACCTCTCAGACTCAGACATATTCCCCAAGGTGTCCCTGGTTCCTTCTCTTCATAGGACTGACAGAGTGAGGCATATAACTGGCAATCACTGGTCGATTCACAAAACCAGTCATGGAAACGGATTTCACGTCATTAATTTAAGATGATAAAACTCTAAGGAGAGACGTCAAGTGGAAAAGTCTGTTGCAAGCCATTTCATGGTATCTTAGAAGCGCACTTATAAAGCACTAACGGTAATAAATAATAATCCTGATTAACAGTTTAATTTCCTTAGGGAGGTGCTCTGTAATATATGTTATTTTCTGCTCTGGCTATTAGTTCACTATTAATCTCTGATTAACCTTTGTTTGTTCTAACCAACACACTTACCTGGCCCTCATCCCCGCTTACTGCTCTGCCTTCCTCTTCCAGACGTTAATGCAGGTAAGTCCCTCGTATTATAATGTGGACATTCCTTTGCCAAGTGTAATCATATCAACCCACTGAGCATTGTGGTATGTGACAAGCTGCTATAAGCCTAAATTGAAACATTGAATGGATTACGTTAGGTTTTAGGGAAAGACAGCTGAGTCTGATACTATTCTGTAAAGGATGTAATGGTTCCTCTCAAGTGACCTGCATTGACATAAACTGTGTATAACCCTTTGTGGATAAGGCCTGGTTGGTCCTGGACACTGAGTGCCTCAATCTGAGCCTCCATATTTTTCTGTGTGGGTGATAAAGCTGGTTGGTTGTCATTATTGTTGTCACCTTTGTTGGTGTTTCACTTTGTCGAAACCAAAGTTACGATGACTTTCAGCCACTTCAACATCTAAAGAAACCTTATTACAACACTCCTCTTTCACTAGTGTGTGTGAGTGTGTGTGTGTGTGTGTGTGTGTGGTGTGTGTGTGTGTGTGTGTGTGTGTGTGTGTGTGTGTGTGTGTGTGTGTGTGTGTGTGTGGTGTGGGGGGGGGGGGGGGGGGGGGGGTTTTTCTGTGTGTGGAGAAGTGTATGGTTGGTGTGGTGGGGATCAGAGTGAGTTATGGTCCCATCTGAAGTGAATAGTTTTATGGCGTTCGCATTGTCTGGCCGACTTCAGCTGCTGCAGCGATCAATAGGTCGTCTCGAGCCTTGTCTCAAAGTGTTTGTCTTTTGTTGTGCTGTGTCTGGTTTTCCATTGTTTATAGAAATGGTACATCAGAATGCATCATGGTGTGTTTGTTGCTGATACTATGCCGTATTGCGAGGACTCAAATGATTTAGTAATCAAAGTAAATAATCCATAACCCAGACTGATGAAACTGTTGTTTTGCCACGTCTTGCATGAGAACTGCTGTGACAGTTTCAAACACTGCAGTGTCTTCCCATAGTGACGAATGATTTCACAATTAATTACTAAACCATGATCCCAAAAACAACTAACATAATAACTAACATTCCAATCCACCTTTGCTCCCATAACGGCCTTACTCCAACGGTAGGCCTTTCCCAAGCCACAGTTCAAATGGGAGTTTGGCTTGATATTATTGGGCCTTGTGGTGTCTGACACATGTGGACGTCCATGGCTGTGTCTATATACAGCAACAGACACCTCATGTCTAGAGACTCATATGGGATCCAGAGGTCCAGCTATGGTATAGCAGGGCTTCTGGGGTCAGGAAGGCCCAGAGCCTGAGCCGGAAACCAGAAACGCCAAGAGGCGGAGTGACGCCTTGACTCTAGTTTGGTAAAGGAGATATTGAAACAAAGAAATCTTATTTGGGTGAGTGCATGCACACAATAGATTTTAAGTAGATTGCAACAGATTTACACGGTTTTGATTTGAAATCTTTACAAACACTTTATTCTAGTTTACTACTGCAGGCTGAGTTTTTGTTTGCCAATTACACGGTTACAGATCCAAATCTCCAGCAACATGGTTAGTCTACACAAACATGAAGAGAAAGACACTGAAAGGCCCGGTTCACCAGATGGGGCGCTCACCTCACCATCAGACTCAAATCTGAATTGTCTGACTATCTCAACCTGTGACCTAGGGTGTGTTGGACCATCATCACAGTTATCTTTATACTGTGTTCAGACAGGCTGGTATGAAAACCGCAACATGTCACTAGTTCTTCATTCTGCTTGGGTGTGTTCCCTTTATGGTTTCCAACTTCTCCTCCATACTTCTCTTTATTCATGGATTGATGTAAGGATTGTCAACAAAAGCATGGAGGCAGCAAGTCACACATGGCTTCTTTTGCACACACGCACGCAGCACCACACACACACGCACGCACACACACACACACACACACACCCGCACACACACACCGGCACACACACACACAGACACAGACACAGACACAGACACACACACAGACACACACACACATAAACACAAGCACTTTACTTCCCTTGATATTCAATAAATCACAAGCATTCCAGTTTACTTCCCTTTTCCCCAATCTCTTTCCTCTTTAAACTCAACATCTTTGTAACATCCCACTTGACTTCCCACATGATCTTTCAAAGTCTTTGCAGGATTACAGCGTTTCAAATCCTGGGGGGGGGGGGGGGGGGGGGGGTTGTGTTTTATTTATTTTTGGTCTGATCCTGTATGTTGAGTGTCTCTTACTATTTTTTGTTTTGTTGCTGGCAAAATTGATCCATTCAGTTTTTCAAAAACAGCCAGACGAACTAAACCTCGTCCATTTGTGGCTCGACAAGCTAGCAGAGCAGAAAAAACAGTGAACAAATGTGAATCTAGACAGAACGCCCAGTGTCACCATGGGGACATTGGTCTAGTTCTCCTGGTCAGTGTGTGGAACAAGGTGTTCCTAGGTGAGTTAAACAAGAACAGGTCAAGAGGGTTCAGGAGTTCTGGCCGTGTTTGAAGCAACAGTCAGGTCAACAGATGGCATTATGGCTCACGGTCAGAGGACAGTACAGGAGGAAAAGGGAGGGACACACAGGAAAATAAGGAAATACAGCCATGTGTGTAACATTCTAATATACAAGGGTAAATAAGTTAACACATGAGAAACATACAGGAGATGGATATGAGGAGGGGAAAGGAAAAGGGGTGATGGTGATTCATGTGGTCATAAAGACACATGAACACATTTCTCTGAAATCTTTTCCGAAAAACGAAGTGAAACCTTTGCTCCAAAAGCTGTACAGAAAAGATATGAGGCAAAAATAATCTAGAGACATTGTTGCGGATGAGGATTTATTTTACGGATTTGAGTTAGCACAGATTGTGTCTAAACTCTTTGAAATGCAAACCCCTTATTTAGTATGCACATGTTGTGGTGAGAGCCAGACAGTGTGATTATGAATCATACATTCCTCATTCTCTAGGAGCGTTCCCCCTAATGATAGAGCATGCGCTATGGGATTAGTTCCTTGATAAAGGTTGGGATGGGGAACAACCGTAGAAAAGAATACATGTTGCATTAGGCAACGAAGAATTACTCCCTTGTGCTTCTGCTAAAGCGCCACACTTCAGGAGTGGCGTGTGATCTTTGCTGAGGTGGCAGAAATGGTTGGAAACCTGCTTTCCAATGCTTTCCAGTCATCAAAGATGGCCAGCAAAACCTTTTGCTCAGTTAGAATAATTTCCAGTAGCATATAACAAATTTAACTTCCCTCTGCCTTATCTTCTCGCCCTACGTCTCTTGCTCTTCCTCTCTCGCATCTGCCTCTGTCTCATTCTCACGCCCTTGCTGCTGCTGCTGTATCTCCTCACTCTCTATTCTTCTAAGGCAGTCTTTTTGTGTCTCGAACTTCATTGTGGCTCCCTTGGGGATGGTTGCTTTTACTTTTCCCTCTCTTCTCCTCCCCCCTCCCCTCTCCTTCTCTCCCCTCTCCTCCTCCATCCTCTTCCCCCCCCCCCTCCCCCTCCTCCCCTCCTCCCTCATCTCCTCCTCTCCTCCCCCCTCTCCTCCACCATTGTCTCCTCCTCTGCTGTTGTGGCATGTGATTCTGTGGACCGGGCCTCTTTACTGACAGGGGAGTTGGTCAGAAAAAGAAAAGATCAGACAGATAGAATAACCTTGTTTGTTGAAACCTCAAGGGGGGAGGGAAGTGCTGCTGGTGTTGGTGGAAAATACTCAACCAAGAAAGTCTAACTTTGTACGGCTTAGATCTCAGGAGAAGTCACCAACTTGTAGTTTACACTGTTTATCTTTGCCATCCAATGTGATTGAAGTCAAGTTGAATAGAAGGATATAGCCTGGATGTGAACTAAGTAGAAGTTGAGAAGGTAAAAATATAACAGTGTCTAAAACTATAGCCTAGTTTCTGTCACTTAAATAATTCAAGTTTGTGGTGATTTAAGGTGGATGAGGGGGATTTTGGTGCGTTAAGGGAGCAATAATGTCAGCTTCATTAAACAAGAAAGGCTAGCGAGGCCGCAGACAGATGGAAAGCTGTCTCTTCCAAATGGGTGGATGGCACCTCGCCTTTGGGGCTGAATAGCCCGGGTAGCTGGGGCAGAGTGGGGCTCATGGTGGTGTGGGGTTTTGTATAGCCTTGAAAGTTGGTGTACAGCACCGTTTAAGCCACCCGGTTGGTGGAAGGTGGATGTTTGTTCATCGGGAACACAACGAAGTGAACGGGGTATGTTAGTCGACAGCTGTATGATAATGAGCTCCCGCGCGTCGCTGAGTACCGGCACGTGCCACAGAAGGCGCGAGCTCGACAGAGAAAGCGTCCGCGTGCTGCGTTTGACAGGAGCACTCGGTGAAACTATGCACTCGCGCAGTGCAGAAGGATCTCTGCGGAATCTTCAGAAACTTAAGGAACGTGGCGGTTCAATTATTTATTTGTTTTATGTCACGTTAGGCGATTTACTTTTTATTTTAGTTTGCAAGTCAAACCAAATAATTTTGTGGTCAATATGCTTCTGGATTCCGCGTTCGTGAAGATGAGGATGTTCGAAAGACTTCATTGTAAACTGGTGAGAATCATTGAAAATAATGGAAAGTCAAATGATGCGAGTTATTGATCTAGGTGTGTTACTGTGCAATATGCGGGTGTTACGTGAGCCGTGAATGGACCTTCAGCTGGCCTATCCCGGATCTAAACATTGCAACAACTATACATTTTCTCTCCGATTATCTTTTTGCCATGTAATAAAATAAATAGGCCTAAAGTAAAAAGAAAAAAAAACGCATAACTTCGATCGATTTAAGAGATCGGTTCAGAGAAACGGCTTGGTCTGACTATGCTGGTTTGTTCCTGGTATGTTACGGTACAATGTTTACGTTACCGTGTTGATGTTGAGTCCAGACCTCGGGTCACCTGCTGTGTCGCGAGACGGGAGAGCGGCGGGGGAGCAGACCCGCTGTCATTGACCCTTTGTCCTATTTTTTCTTGCATTGTTATTTAACGTAGGCTACCCAATAACAGGTTTGGTCTCAATTGTATTTTGAGCAGTTTTGCACACATCGGTTAGATTGCGCTCTTCACAAAAATAATTACGACTGCATTACGCTTTCTATAGTCGCCTATGTGTATAATCGTGTGTGTAAATGACCGGCGTTCAGTTATAAAACAATGCTCTCGAACCAGTTTTGTAGCTTGTTTGTAAGGATATCTATAATGGTGAATTTCTACATTTCGTATTTCCAGTGCGCGCGCGCGCGCGCGCGCGCGCGTGTGTGTGTGTGTGTGTGTGTGTGTGTGTGTGTGTGTGTGTGTGTGTGTGTATGTGCGTGCGCTGCGTATTTGTGCGCGCACGTCTATGTTTGTGGTTGACCATATGGTAGACTACGGTCTTTCTCGGAAAATGGGAGAGTGAAACATAAGCCTTAGCTGACAATTCAATCTAGGCCTTTTTGTATTTATTTTCCACTGGGCAGGTGGTGTTTGTCCATTCACTATCAATACCACATTCCATTTGAGCACAAAAGTGTTAAGGAAACAGACTCTTATATGCTCTCAGGTAGAGGTTTGAGGCATCATGCTGGGCTTGTAGTCATTAAGCATATGGTCAGAAGGAGAACACAGGCCTAGAGGCTTGTTTGTGCTAAATACACTTTAGGTCAGGGGCCATGAACAATAGGCAATGACAGCTTACTATATGTATAGTACCTGTAAACTAAAAAGTTTTACAACAAATGTATTTTGATTGGACCAGCGTTAGAGGCTATGGAAGTATTAATGACATCACTTAGACTTATAAGTCCAAATTGAAATACGAACATGTCGTTTAAAAAAAGGTTATTGGTAATATTGGTAAAAACAAATGGTACATAGTCCTTGGTAAATGCATGATTGAATGTATATGTGTTTGGATTAGGGTTATGTGTGTCTGGGGATGACTCATTGTGTTGACAATTATACAAACACTCAATAAAGCTAGTTCTACGTTCCAAACTAAAGTGTGTGTGTGTGTGTGTCTCTCAGGACTTCTCCTATGATGACACTAAGGTGGAGTTCAACGTTGACGCTCCTAATGGCGTGGTCATGGAAGGATACCTGTTCAAGGGGCCAGCAATGCCTTCAAGACCTGGAACAGGTGAGACAGAGACAGGATCACCACGAAATGCCATTATAAAGATCGAAGGGACTCCAAACCCCTGCTCCATTTGATTTTAAATCACACTCATGGCTAGAATCATTTTTATTTTTTGATGCTGTAAGGAAATGGTAGCAGGTAAAAGCTCATACAACAACTGCCCAGACACAATATTTAATTAAATGCAGAAACGGAAAATAATTAAATTATGTTTTGTCGGTCCAATCACGTTTTAATTCCCGACAATGTAAAGCATTTCGATAGCGATTATTGTATTTCCGGAATAACTCTTTTAATAATCATCACTTCCTTATTCCAAGTCAATATTTCCCTCTTTACTCAACTCTTTTCCTCCTTCCTTTTAAGGCGATGGTTTTCCATTCAAAACAGCCAACTGGTTTACCAAAAGAAACTCAAGGTATAGTTAGCTGCGTTAGCAGTTGGACCTGACTCACTACATTGCATTTCACTAACTACAGAACAGGGTTAACTCCTCTTGTGTTCAGGACTCTCTGACCGTTGTGGTGGAGGACCTGAGGTTATGTTCTGTCAAGCCAAGCGAGGACAACGAGCGGAGGTTCTGCTTCGAGGTGGTCTCACCTACAAAGTAAGTTCATAGTAGGACCGATGTAGATCTTACACACAGAGTACACAGGACTTCCCCGGTCCCCCCATACACTTTCCTGACACGCTTTGCAGATATACACTTTTAACACGTATATATTTTTGTATAGTTTAGCTTATTTTTATGACTCTCCTGTTCCTTCAGTGCCACACACATGTCCTGTATCTTATAAATAACATATTTGTGTACATTGTTTGAATTATTTTGCTAACTGTTAGCTTGTACCATTTGAGACATGTAGCAGTGTTAGCGTGCTGGCAGTGATTGTGTTGTTATGGGTAATACATCGTTGGATCTTACACCCACGTCTAGGAGCTGTATGCTGCAGGCCGAGTCTGAGAAGCTGCGTCAGGCATGGATTCAGGCGGTGCAGGCTAGCATAGCCTCTGCATACAGAGAGATCACCGACAACTACTACATAGAGGTACACACACACAGACACACACACAGTGAAGAAGTGTAACCTCCCGTCTGTAATGAAGTGGTCAATGGCCCTGGAAAATACATTCAGATGGAATGGGTTGAGACCTTTTATTGTTGAGTCGTAATTGATTTTTGAGAAAGTAACACATTTATTTGTTGAGAACTGATAACTGAGAACTGAAAAGATGCTGTATGTAAGATTTGAGTGTTTTACTGAAATACTAAACAGCCCCAAAACAAATTGCATTTCATGCACCTGTTATTGAAAGGCAAGATGAACTCTCAGACCCAACCAGGGAAGATATACCCTGATATATCAGAAACAACTCGTTAGTTATCTGAACACAACAATGGCACTTTCAGAAGCAGGCTCAGTCAACGTGAAATGAGACTGTAATAATAGCCCTTAAATATGACCTACAGCAGTTTGAATTGGGGGTGTATTGAAGGTTACTCTATTGAGTGAACATATCATCTGTGTAAATGTAGTGGTGGACCCTCAGTGTGTCCTCTGAGTCTGACCCTCCCCTCCCGTCCCGTGACAGCGCCTGGCCCGCACCGCCTCGCCCTCCACCAGCAGCATCGACTCGGCCAGTGAGCCCCGGGAGGGCCGGGGGGGGGAGCGGGCGGGGGACAGGGGGGTGCGGGGGGGGAGGGGAGAGCCTCCTCCAGAGGGTGCAGAGTCTGCCCGGCAACGACCTGTGCTCGGACTGCAGCCAGACGGCCCCCTGCTGGGCCTCCATCAACCTGGGGGTGCTGCTGTGCATCGAGTGCTCCGGGATCCACCGGTGAGGCAGTGGGAGCCCACCCTGTTGGGATGGGGTCATGGGTTCTGGTTCTGTGATGCTCTTGCATTATGGCATCGTATTGTGTTAAGATGGATAAGATGGACTTTATTTATCCCAGAGAGGTTATTGTGTTCTGTGTTATATATTCAGTGGATAACCATCACTACGGGTGGCAGACGAGAGATAAAGGTTAACAGCTGGGTGGGAGGCAGCAGGGGATCCATCCAGAATGTCAACATGTTTTTGACACCTTATCATGGCTGTTTCACTGCCACCATTTATATTGCATTCTGCGTCGCTAAGTGTGCCTCTGAGCATGAGAGCCATTGACACACAGAGATAGAGACACAGAGACGAGAGAGAAGAGAGAGAGAGAGAGAGAGAGAGAGAGAGAGAGAGAGAGAGAGAGAGAGAGAGAGAGAGGAGAGAGAGAGAGAGAGAGGAGAGAGAGAGAGAGAGAGAGAAACAGCAGATGTTGAGCCCAGGTTGGGATGGACAGGTGCACATTGTAACACACCTGCGGCAATTAGGATCCCAGCCAGTGTGAAATGGCTGATGGTAATCTAGAGGTGAGCGAGAGGACAGCCCTCTGCTGGGGTGGATGTAGTTTATATGTCACTGGGCCCAACTGGTGCTCCTCTTTGATAACCCTGTGGTGTAGGATGTGTTCACACCTGATGGCAGTTTGCACGGATGTAAAGCAGCGCATTCTGTGGGAAAGAGCCACAGCAAGCTGATCTGGTATTAGATTGAGGAAGACACAGGCCCCCTGGTCTCTACTGACTTGTTGTGTCTCAATATCGGAAGGTGCATAAAAAATATGTCCAGTATGAAAATGTGTATATATTTTTTTTAATACACGGCTCTTCTCAATGCCGTGGAACGTTCCGTTCACTTGCATAGGCCCTTCACAACTTCCGGGGGTGAATTATATTTGATAATTCACCGTTACTAAGCATGTAATGACCGCTGTCAAGGAAAGTGGATTTTTTGCCGTCTTCAATACCACTCCGCAAGTAGTCCGGTAATTTATCAACCCCAGCGTACTCGGTTGCTAAGCGACGTCAACATCTTTGGCAGACTATTTTTCCGCTGATCAACACTACGAATGCTGGCAACGAATAAATTGTAAAAAGCCACACCGTGTGAAGTTATTTTTTCGTTTTGGCAAGTAGCCGTGTAATAAGCGGGATAATGAATAGAACGTCGCCGGTCATTATCGAAAATAAGCGAAGCAAGACACCTCTGCTTCGCGTCGGTGTCCTGTTCGCCCTGTCGGAGCTTATTTTACAGATAGTGACCGGCGTTCTACACATTATCCCTTACATATACACCTATAATATATTTCATCATATAAATGTTTTTGTATTAGATTATATAAATATCGTCATCCCTAATGTGTGCTGAACAAGGCTGTGGTGGTGCGTTGGAACTATCTCAAGAGCAAATAATGTCTGATGAATGGCTCATAGCAAAAGAGATCCTCCTGAAGAGGCTCTCACTGTGCCCTCTGTCCTGCAGGAGCCTGGGCGTCCACTGCTCCAAGGTGCGCTCCCTCACGCTGGACTCCTGGGAGCCAGAGCTACTCAAGGTCAGTCGGCCCTCGCTGCTACCATGGCGCTCTCTTACATTTTTGTCCAAATTGTTCCGAATCATTTGTCATGGGTCACACATGTATGCTCACGTTCTTGTTAACTCTCTCTGCCCATGTTCCACCATGTTCCCCGTGGCTCAACCTGCTCCCCTGCTGTAGTTGATGTGTGAGCTGGGCAACACTGTGATCAACCACATCTACGAGGGCACCTGCGAGGCTCTGGGCGCCAGGAAGCCAGGACCCACCAGTTCAAGGTCCGCCTCCAGAGCCTCACCCACAGAGCGTAGCCAGAGTTGAAGAATAACGTTTTACATACAGTGAAATTAAAAAGGGGGGCACCACTCTGTCATTCATTGTGCAAATTACTGGAACCTGAATAAATAATGATGATAGTAATTTAAAAACAGACATCCCTTAATGAGGTGATGCTATAAAAACAGTCCTTGTGGTGCAGAAAGTGCAAGAGTGCCAGTTATATAGTCCCCCGGAGTTAGGCAGTGTAACTGCCTGCAGAGAGAAGCTCCTCCTCAGTCTCTCAGTCCGAGCTTTAAGGCAGCGTAGGCGTCTGCCTGACTGCAGCAGGGTGAAGAGGCCAGCATCTGGGTGAGAGGCGTCCTGCCTGATTTTCCTGGCTCTTGCCCTCACCCTCTTGCTGTATGTATAAGAGAGTATGTATGTACATAGAGACACGTGATGAGAACCATAGGCTCTCCTAGGGCCTTAGAATGGAACTGATCATCGTTTAGAACTAAATCATTTAATACATTTGAAAAAACATAAATGATATAAGATGAATGATACAGATTTTGGCAATTGACATTACTGCAGGCCCGAGCTTTGGGCAACTGTCTCAGAATATTTGTGTTTGTAATTACTAGTTTAAGTAATATTGTTCATTTAACTTTTCATTTTGTTTTTTTGTGTTCTTTATTTCTTTATTTATTATTTCTATTCATTTCTATTTAGTTACATAACCATTTTGCGTTATCGGGATCTGCTGTTACAACATAATTTCCACTCTGCAATGAATAAACTCCCATCATAGTAATCTAATGATACAATATAATATACTATAATTATAATAATAACACTGCTCGTGACCCATCCTCTCCGTCGTCAGGCAGGAGAAGGAGGCCTGGATCAAGGCCAAGTACGTGGAGCGGCGCTACCTGAAGAAGATGAGCGGCAGCGAGGCATTGGTGGAGGGGGAGAGGAAGTCCCGCCCCTGGACGGTGAAGAAGTGCCCGCAGCACCGCAGCTCCCTGCGCGCGCCCCACAAGGCCCGCAGAAAGTACCACCGCTACGACCCCAGCGGCCCGGCCCCCGCCAACCTCTCTGCAGGTGGGTGACCGGCTTAGTATACACACATACAGTATATACATATGCATACTTATGTATGTATGTATGTATGTATGTATTTCTATATAATGGTTTAGAGCTTTACACCAGTAAAACATTACAGCTGGCCTTTGGTTTGAATAGAAGTTGGCTCTGCAAAGATTTAACGAAACTATTGCCATTACATAAACACTCTACTATGCGTTTATGTAAGTAAGATTAGAAAATATTGGGGATACCCACATCAATATGTGGCTCTACTTAAGGTGTGACAATATTCAAATAATACAATTAACAAGTCCATGATTTTATGATTGATTTTGAGTTATTTTTATTTACAATACATATTGAATGATGTTATATGATAATCTAAAGTGTGGTACTAAATTCAGTATTTACAGATCACTAAGACCCCTCCTGACCTTTAATCCCACCCTGACCTTTGACCCTGTGTCCCCCAGCAGCAGCGGCGGCCGCGGCGGCCAAGTTCCGTCGGGACTCTCTGTTCTGTCCCGATGAGCTGGACTCCCTGTTCTCCTACTTTGACACCGGCTCTGGGCCTCGCAGTAAGCTCTCTCCGCCATATATGTACTGTTACATTGTGTTAGTCATTAAAATGATCCATCCAATACTTCTCCTGCAATTACATGAAATAATTGTGTATGGTGAGAAGTGAAGCCAAACATTCAGGATTAATAAAACAGAGTAAGGTTAGCCTCGATAAGTTAATTGAAAAAAGTTCATTTCAGATTCCAATGGTCAGGATATCCCATCCTCACTCCAGGGCTTTTATCCCCAAAATTATTTGGATGAAATAGTCCTACTTATCTTCAGTGAGCTTCATCTAGTAGAATAATATCTACGTTGTGGTCGTTGAGTTGGTGGGTGACGTACATCAGCATTAGTAGGGAGGGACCCCCCTCATGGTTGTATGGTTGTCATGCATTGTCAGCGTGCCTGTGTTGCAGAGATTAATGTGTCCGTGGTTTTGGCTTTCCTTGGCCCGGCAGGCCTGAGCAGCGACAGCGGCCTGGGAGGAAGCACTGACGGCAGCACTGACATCGTCTTCGGCGCCGTGGTGGACAGCGTCACGGAGGAGGGTGAGTTTGTGTGTGTATCGGTGTGTGTGTGTGTGTGTGTGTGTGAATATGAGATTTATAGCCGAAAGCACAGAGTGAGTTTTCAGTTCATATTTGTACTAAGTCTATTTTCGACACAGTATTTCGCGTTTTTTGCGACATGATGCGCTTTGGGCTTAATGATATTAATTTATATAATATGCAGTATAATATGTGTTCATGATAATGTATCGTTATAATTAATTATTATAATTATACTGTGTCATTACAATACCATGAGGGCACGCAATTCTTAGCATAAGGACCCTAACCCCTCACCCTGGCCGTGTTGAGGCCACACCCTCCCAGTGGAGATGGACAGGAGGAGGCTTCCCTTATGGTATCACAGCGTTTTATTATGCATGCTACAAACTCTAGTGTTCCTCTCAACTCTCTCTCTCCCCCTTGTTTACCCTACCCGCCCTCCTCTTCCTCCTCCTCCTCCTCCCCCTCCCCTGCCCGCCTCCTCTTCCTCCTCCTCCCCTACCCGCCCTCCTCTACCTCCTCTTCCTCCCCTCCCCTGCCCGCCCTCCTCTTCCTCCTCCTCCTCCTCCTCCCCTCCCCTACCCGCCCTCCTTTACCTCCCCTCCTCCTCCTCCTCCTCCTCCCCGCCCCCCCTCCCCCTCTCAGAGGAGGAGTCGGAGGAGTCGTCCAGCGGGGACGTGGAGATCGAGCAGGAGGTGGCCTCCGACCCAGAGGACCCCCGGGAGCTGCACCCCGGGGCCCTGCTCCACCGAGCCTCCCGCCTCCACAACCTGCCGCTCATGGCCGAGGCGCTGGCGCACGGCGCTGACCTGCATGCCCCCGGCGAGCAGGAGCACGGCAGGACACCGCTCATCGAGGCCGTGGTGGGGGTGAGTGCCAGGGGGGGGGGGGGGAGAGTAACAGGGCGAGGAAAAAGCAAAAAAGCACCGTTGTGATATGTTTTGAAAGAAGCAGATCAACAAACTAAGTCGTATAGCCTACCATAACGTCATACCAGTTGTTTTATGACTACATACATGGCCCTGGTGCCCATGATAATCTGTTTGTGCTTACAATGATAGTCACATTAATTCATAGTTACTTTATGTAATGTCGGGCACTTTGTTTACGGTTTAGTCACTTTACACACTTTATTTAATTTCATTGCTTATTCTTTTTGCATTGTGGAATTGTTCATCTCGTGCATCAACAATCTCCATACGTACAGGACCTTGTATCCAGCCGGGATGTACCAAACAGCTTTAGAAGAGCAGTTTTTCTGGGGCTAGGGAATAGAACATGAAGCCTTGTCGGGCGCAGTGCGCTGCGCGTCTAGTCGGCGCCGGTGTGGGCTAGTACGTCCAGAATAATGGGGCTGTTCTTTTTGACGGCGTTCTTTTTGCGAGACCCTAGAGAATTATGAGACCTAACTATGAGGATGGTAAAATATTCCAATGAGAAGCTATTCGAGAGGATATACTTGATTCAGAGGATTGATTGATTTTAACTCCCTTCTTCTCTGTGTCTCTCTTTGTCTCTCTCTGTCTGTGTCTCTATCTGTCTCTGTGTCTCTCTCTGTCTGTGTCTCTCTCTGTCTCTGTGTCTCTCTCTGTCTCTGTGTCTCTATCTGTCTCTGTGTCTCTATCTGTCACTCTCTCTGTCTCCCTGTGTCTCTCTCTCTCTCTCTCTCTCTCTTTCTCTCTCTGTCTCTCCCCCAGGGCTCTTTGATAGCGTGTGAGTTCCTGCTCCAGAACGGGGCTGACGTGAACCAGAGGGACATGCGGGGGCGGGGCCCGCTACACCACGCCACCAACCTGGGCCACACCGGGTACGTAACACCCTGTCTGACCCTGTGGTCTGCACCCTGGAGGTTCACCGTCTACCTCAGGATAAGGGACATGGACTTCATCTATTTAGGAAAGAATTCATTGTTGGATTAATTTACTTTGCACATATTTCATGCAGAACATTTGTCGACAGGAAATCATTCATTTCAAATAATGTCACATGTGATAAGACGAAGGAGAAGATTAATTTGTTCCTATCTGAAGGTTGTTAATGGAGGAATCAATGAACGCCTCTCTTTTAGCACGTCCATGCACAACACTGGTGACAGTAATAGTAAATCTAGGCCTATTTACTGATCTACACACTATACATCCTATACATCCTACACAGTTGCATCCTACACAGTTGCATATGCATGTGACAGTTGAATGCTGACTTCACTTGTTGACTGTGACCTCTCTATCTTTCTACCTCTCCACAATCCGTCTACTCCTCACAGGCAGGTGTGCTTGTTCCTGAAGAGAGGGGCATCGCAGTCAGAGGTGGACGAGCAAGGTCACGACCCTTTGAATATCGCTGTCCAGGCTGCCAACGCAGATATCGTCACCTTGTGAGTCCACCTCATACCCTTTATTTCAGAATCAGATTCAGAGTTACTTTTATTACATTTTAATGTACAAGTACACAAGAGTAGTTCCTCCGAGAAGAGCAATACATTTCTGTCTGCTTCCGATACGTTTTTGCGGGAGCCAATCACCAAGCTGGCTTCTCCCACCCCTGGCACGCTATTGGCTGGTTTAACACAATGATGACAGGGAAGCGGAGGCAAGCAGCCAATTGTGTACCGAGTCAGTTGAACTAGGCCCGATGGTCACGCCTCTTGAGCTGAAGAAAATGACATCAGCTTCCCCAGACCAACGTGCAATCTACGATTGAGCTTGGTCTGGTAATAGCCAGGCTAACACAAGAGTACAATTCTTAGGCTTGGTTCCTCAACGGTCACATAGCAGGAACAATACAAGATAAACTAATTGAGATTAGTAAAAATAAAAATAAGTAAAAATGAGAAGCAGCATCAATAGATCACAATAATAAATAATAATACAATCAAATAAAGTAAGTAATAATGAGTAGAGAAACTAAACAGTGGTCAATAAGTAATAAGTAATGAGGTGTTGTAAAGTGTAAAGTGTCAGTGTAAAGTGTTCAAGTGGTAGTGGTACCAGCCAGTTGATACTATAGTGCAAAAATGTTGTGCAAATTACAGAAAAATAAGTAGTTAAATAGTCTGTTGTGGTAGTGTGCGTGGGGTTTATTTAGGGCAGACGTTTCTCTTTGTGCATGTGTTTATGCGTGAGGGTCTGGAAATGAATGAATAATTGAAAACTTGTTCTTTGATATTTTTGGCATAGTGAATAAGAGCTTGATCGCCTGCAGCAGCACTTGACTCACCGACGATGATGTCATGTTGATCTCACTCTCACTGCCGCCGTCTTGTCTCCCCTTCCCGTGGTGTCCAGGTTGCGTCTGGCGCGGATGAACGAGGAGATGCGCGAGGCCGAGCCGCCGCTGGGCCAGCCAGGTCAATACCCCGGCGGCAGCCCCACTGAGCAGCAGTATAGGAAGTGCATTCAGGAGTTCATCTGCCTCACCATAGAGGAGAGCTAGGGGGCGCCGTGAGCATCCCAGGGAGTAGCTTCCCCGTCCCCCTTGTATTTATTCCCAGACACGCCGTGGTGTAAAGCAGTGTAGATGAAGTTGCCCCTCAGCATGGGTACACAGTCTCGTTCCTCCTCATCTGCAAAGTCAGTGGAGAGGTACTGGTTCAAGTTCTGGATCTGTGGCTCAAAGGCAACTTCGTGAAGAACTTGAAGGGTTTTATTGTGAAAAACCTCTAACTCCCATGTGGGATGATCTTCCTTCCTGGCATTAACTGTTTCTGTTTCTGGTCACCACCTGCTTTTTTCCCCCCCCCTCTTAACACCACTTGCTTTTCTGCTTCGCTATTACCAACTCTGTGTTGCTTACTACTGCGCTAGACATGCACAGAACAGTTCAATGAGGGCTGCTCTGGGGTTAAGACCTCTTCTCTGCATGCTGGCGTTGTGCTAAACCTGCATTGCCTTCTAACCTGTTGTTTCTAACTGAGGTCTAACCCCTTCCGGGACACTAGCTTCCTCCCATTGCACTTAACATCAGCGTCATTCAGGAGAAGCTCAGTTTACTCACAGTAAGTATAGATCCCACTCTGGCAGGTAGGGCTGGCGCCAGAAGAGATGCAAACCCAGGAGCCTTTGGGCTGGAAGGGAATCAGCCTAGACAACCCTAGGCCTCCTACCTTTTTGGTTCACCAAGAATTACAATGGTCATCTCTGAATAATTGTATGTTCTACTCTGTGTGTTGATATATATATAATTATATATACACATCCATAACACACAAGCCATCGGAGGGGTTTCTTATATATAGATAGATTTAGGACTTCTAAGGTCAGTCTTGAAACTGTACTGTGGCATGAGGTGACGCTGAGGCGTTTCATAGAGAAAGAAGCGAGAATGGAGTGGTGCAGGTGGTTTAGGGCTGGTGTTTACTGTGTGTACTGAGCGGAGATCCAGTGGTGATCTAGTGTTACAAACTGTGAAGCTGAGGATGTAAATGGATTGTCATGGGTGAGGGGGGGACACATGGCTGCTTTACCATACAGCGACCATGTGATGGATTTGAGCGAGACAGAAAGAGTGAGAATGAGAGAGAGAGTTTAATGAGTGCATGTGTCTAAGAATACTGAGAGACAGAGTTAAACGCTTATGATGTTGTCATGTATACCTTTATGTACGAAACAAATGTGCACTTTTCTATCTAACGGCAGTATTATCATTTTTGTTTTTGTTTTGTTTGTGCTTGTTTCGTTTTCTGTCAGTTCTGTTCAGCGGAAAACCATCGTCACTCTTGTCTGATTTTCTATTTATGTTGTTGGTCTGTCCGGAGGACGTGCAATGCAGTAAATAAGTTCTTATTTTTTTATATTTTGCAGTACTTTAAAAAGGACACCATGTTAGCTGATAAGCTGTATAAAATGCCACTCACCGTCTTTATATCCTTTAGTACATACACAGAAAAGTTTAGTTATTCCATTTTTAGGGACAATCAGTGAACAAACATGTGTTTGTTTCCTGACTATTCCAAAGTTAATTATCACTCAACGTCAGCAATGAATCAGTAATACTATTTTTTACTGATGGTCGCAAACATAACTTACAATAGGAATCCGTACAGCAGCAGTCCTTGAGACAGTATTAACCATACATGTTCTGATGTGTTTATGCTGCCATCAGTGTCTGGTCTTACTCAACGCCTGTATTGTAGAATTTTCTCAGCCATAGATAATGGTATCATTGGTTCATGTCATTGATTCCACAACTCCTTTGTTTGCAACAGAAACCATCCTGGGGCCGTGCTTGGGTAATACACAGAGTGAACAACAAGCACCAACCCTTATCTTAAGGTCTAAGAGCACAGCCCTACTGTATTGTGCTCAATGTGACTGCCAGACTTCCCCCAGAGTCATATGTGGACCAGACTGCCTCATGGCACTCATGTAACCAACTAGGCCAACTAGGGACCCTACATTCTCTTGAATTTACAGTGTACTTTACTCATCGGTAACATACATTTTCTGAAGTTGGCTCACTTCGCTGACCAAAATACGCATGCTTTATCAAAGTTATCTTTGTGAATGCCAACATTATCTGCGTTCCAAGCATGATGAAGTGCCGTTTTTCTTATGGTTTGCTAAGTGATGCTGTTCATTAGAACATGAACCACACTGGTTCTGATGATGTCTTTATTCCACTATTATGGGACTCTCCATGTGAGCCAAGATCTTATCTTTGATATGCTCACACCAGATGTTCTGTTTCTTACTACCGATGCCAGCCAGTTGTGTTGGCATTGATTTTTCTCTATTTGAGTTTCCTCCTGCCAAAGACTCTAAAGGGAACGCGTCCATCTTAGATGTTACATGTCACCTTTTTTTATATACAAAGAAATGTCTGAGTAAATACAATGTTTTACCATGCTTTGTGATGTGAAAAGAGAGGTAATAATGCACTCTGGATGTACTCATCATATGAAAAAAAATAAATAATAATAAAGTTAGAAGTAATAGAGATATGGTACAGGCTCATAACATGTTGGATATATCAGCAGGTATATGCAATGCTCAGTGTACTTGCGAGTAGATTCAATCTTAAGAGTGTGATGAGATGACAAACTGTTCAGGGCACTCGCCCTTAACTCAATGTTGGATGTTGTTTCTCATGGTGTGTGTTTTAACATAGGAATAGTAAATGGTGCTTGAAAATAACAAAAAAACTAACGCTGTACATAGCAATGCTTCTGGGTGTTTGACCTCAAATGTAGCTCCCTGCCTCTCAGCATTCAACTGTTTATTCTGACTGATCTGTTTTAAATAGGTCTATATATTTCCTTCCAAAGTAACATGTCACACTACTGGAATGTCGTGTAGCGCTCTGCAAGTTGGAGTTTATTTCTGTATACTTTTGTTCCTTGTCAATAGAAAACGCTCAAAAGGGGGAAATCTTAAAAGCAGAAAATAAAAGGAAAAGAAACTCTTGCAAACTAACCCAGCTTCCGGATTGTGCTGTCATTTCTGCTTCTTACTCATCTCTGTTTATGTAACCTTCCCAACTTCACCAAAAGTTTTCTTTTGTAACTGTCAAATACCTAGTCACAGAGATGTCGTCTCTGGAAACAAGCCAGAGTTTGAGAATGAGAATGTCATCTTGTTGAAACACGCAGAACATATGAGTATCACTCCAAAGACGTAATTTGTGGTGGTTAATATCAGCAGCTTTGTCCAGCCGCAGGCCCAAAAAAATGGCATCCCCTCGAAACAGTACTAACATGTAATGAATCATTGAGGCTTAACTTAAATCTGTAGAACACATTTGGTCCTGCAAGCCAGGCCATACCACTGTGTTACTGTACACATGCTCTGTCTCACACACTGTTATTGATCCAAACCTTTCTCCATCTATTCTGAGAGGACAAGGGTGACTGACCAATCATTGCTTGTCTCGCCACAGGGGAAGCAGCGAGCAGCAGGAGGGTTAAACACAAGGAGGGACGGGAGAGAGTGAGTGAAGCATCTGGGACCGCCGCACTACAGAGTGCCTTCTTGGCTATGGCTTCTTTCTTTTGACAATCTTGGTCTATTCCACACATTTTCTCGCTCCCACTCCCTTATTCGCTCAGCGAGAACAGAACATCTCTTTGCGCTGTTGATGATGAGGGAGAAATGGTCTTGATGCTCACCACTCTTTCCCTGGGGATCCCCCATTTTCTATTCTGGGTTATGATGTTGGTACACCTCACTATAACCGCATATGCAAAATTTGGATCTTCAGTTCAAATTTTCCAAAAGCCACTTCTGCGTGTTTCACTCTTCCTTTCTGATCATTCTGTCTTTCTTATTGGGTCTCCAATGTGTCCCACAGTTGTTAAAAAAAACACTAGTAAATGCCTAAGACACAATCCAATCTGCCCTGAAGATTCTGCCGTCACAGCACTCGCCATCATAGTGGTGACATCATTGTTCCCCTATTACAGGTTACATCACCCGTGTTGACGTCTTTCGCCAGTTTTCTCTCCTCGCGTCGTTACGGCCCGAAAAGCTCCGGAGAAGGAGCCTTCAATTCAGCCGCAGCCAGGAAACAACCTAGCGTCCCGAGCCAACCATAACCAAGTGACTTGTTAGTCACGTGATGAAAGGATTGATATCATGCTTTTTCCAATTTTCCCTTTGCTTAAGACTGTTATATGACGTATGTAAACATGTTTTACGTCTGCTAAGCTCGAACTATCTAAGTCCGAGCCAGGGGGAGTATCCACCGAGAGTGCCCCTAAATAAGTGTGTGAAACAGCTTGTTTGCGCTCAAACCTTACTGCTGTAACAGTGTGACGTCAGACACAGTGTAAACATGGTGCAGTGGGCGCTGCTGAAGTGCCGAAGTCACAGACACATGCACAAAGAGTTTGAACCAATCACAGGAGAATGATTTCGAAAGACGCTGATATTGTTTTTTCCGAATGAACAGTGTAAGAATAATAAGGGGTATTTCTAACATACAGGCATGTAACCCTATTCTAGTAGTATCCCCAAAGGCAATTCTTAACCCTAAAAAAGATATGATATGGGATCTTTAAATTATATGGGATCTTTAAATCAGACTAAACTACTGAAAGAAGACAAGACCAGGTGAGATGAGTAGGTAGGTAGGAAGGAGGCTTAAAGACACGTTTGGAATGATTCTTCAGCCTCAAATTATTTTCTGTGAGAGTGTGAGTCAAGGTCACAAGATTGAGAACTTGTATAGCAGGTGGAATGTAATTTGTAAATATAATGCCTCCATTTTGACAGACCTATTTGTTTATAGCTTTTAAAGCAGGTGTTTGACAATTAAAGCTGTATAGTTTTCCCAAGGAAGTCAGTTCTCTTTCGTCTAAAATTCAAGATTTTAACATTTTAGAAAATACTTCTTGCATTTTCGAAACACTGGAAATAATTTATTTGTTTGACAATACATGCATTTACGAACAAATGCTAAATTATGTAAGACCATTTCTATATTTTGTGTGTCTAGATAATGTTAAAATAAATTATTTTTGCATTCTATGTGACTCGTCCTTTCAGAGCAGAATCGATGTTACGTCCTGGTTGCTTGTTCCCCTAAAAATAGCAACAGGTAGACATGGAGTACCCTAAAGAGCAGGGGGGGGGCCGTTGGTCATATTTTGCAAAGACCTGCTTCACTTGTTCCACAATTAGCTCGAGCTTTGCTGAATTTTCCCCATATTTACCAAATAGAACCTCCTCCAAAATAAAGTGCAAATTCCCTTTTTCCACATATGTAAAATTTGAAATATGTTAAAAATAAATCCTAAATCTATATTTTATATTTAAATCTAAATGCTAAATCTTAGATAGAAAATTAAATCTTTACACATAATCGAAATCTACATTGAGATCTAAATCTTTATGCATAAATCTAAATCCTAAATCTAAATGCTGAGCTTAAGTGAAAGTGTCCGAAAAGCTAAACTTTTTCTCGGAAACCGCAGGCCACAACTTGCCTCGTGAGACCATCCCGATCTCGCGATCTCCTTTGCATTTGACAATATCCATACTTCCATGAGTACACTTCAAAGCAGTACACTATCCGCACTCACTAAGTGCGCTAATTTTCAGATGTCAGTGTTGTTCCAAATCGAATACTCCGTGGTGCACTTACCGGAAATTACGATCACGACTGCCGCTGCGGCTACTCCCCCGCAATAAAAATCCTGCTTTGAGCGGTGAACTCTTTACGCCAAGCAGCTATTAAAAGCTATAAAAACTACAAAATGACTATTAATGCAGGCTATGTGGATAATGCGCCAACATTGGCTCAGCCTGGCTCTGCCCTCTTCCGCTACGTAGCTAAGATGGCTGCCGTTGAGTACGAAAAGTGTACATCGATCCACACTTTTTGACCGTTTTGAGTACACCATCCTGGTCCTTTCAGTACACTTATTTTCGCCCGATCTGAATTGGAACGCCCTACGTACTCAAACTAAGGCTAGTAAGTACGGATAGTATGGATATTGGAACACAGCACTAGCCTGGCTCCGCCCGTCTAAGTACTTCCGCTCAATTTGTGAAAATGCAATGCGGTCTGGACCCCTAAAAAGCATTCAAATAAGCCTGTATTGCATTTTCACAAATAGTTCATATCCATATAAAATGTTTATACAACAAGCTATTGCCTTGACAGATGAATTAATTATTTAAGTGTAGGCCTATAGCCAAAGATATAGCGCATAATGTCCACAGAAATGATATGGCAGGCAACATTATTAGAGAAAAAGGGTTTATTGATCAAATAGGCCTACAGAAGTCCCACCATACACGCACACATTTTTCATTCACTACACACTCACGCTTTCAAATTTCATTCACTCTAAGAGGCTACTGAAATTATGTTTCACACAGAACATGAACGCTTATGTTTCACATAGAACGTGAACACAAAACATTACGTAATTGATTCAAATAGGCTAACACTAAAACAAATAAGGTCAGTAATAGAACGAATATCGGGTGACAAGAAGATCATTAAAATGGCTCGACAATCCCGCATCAGCTGTTTGATGTCGCGCATCAAAATAGCACTTTGCCCCTGTGGAAGGGTTCGCATAAATTGGCACAGATAATTAGTAAAAGAGACGTCAAGTAATCCTTATCACGTTCCCGCATCCTCTCATATGTTCTTCTGTAAATATAACCTATAGTGGGAATAATGTAAGATATTTGCAGTATCGCCCCCACCGACAACGCATGGTATTGCATGGATCGGCGCGTCGCGTATCAAAAATTTGGAGGACGCGTTTTGCTACGCTTCGACGCTTAATGGCGGCTGAAGCGTCACGTCGCGTAGCCTTTTGGACGCGTAAGCGTAGCGATGCGTCGACTATGTAAGGGCCCTAAAGGTGCGTTCACACCAAACGCGAAGGAGCGACACGATCCCATACATAGTGAACGTAGAGACGCAAATCGGGCGAATTATTTGCTAGAGAAAACCGGCGACAAGTTATGATTTGTCGCGCCACACTTTCGAGGTGAAATATTTCAACTTTGCCGCGACATTCGCCTGATGAAAGTCAATCAGCGTTGAACAAGGTGGCCACTGAGTGACGTGTGTAACGTAACAGCCAATCAGCGTTCAACCGGCCAACCGTTCCCTGCAGTGCAGCAAATTCGGTGAACCGCTGCAAATTCGCCTGACAAAACTTGCACAGCGACAATTTATGATTTGTCAAGCGACAAAACTTGGGTGACAACGCGATGGGCGACAAATGTGTCTTTTTGTCTTTTTCGCTGGAAATTATGGGGATAACATTTTCACGACGTCTGAAAGTACACGTGAACGACACCTGACGCTGTTATGATTCTACTTCCGTTCGGAAATTCGGGCCAAATTTTGATAACAAAGTTGCCAAGTTGGTGACGTATGGTTTACTAGTGTCGTGTTCTTGAAGAACGTAGTCCAAACCGGGTCGCTTTTAACTCGCTTTATTTGTTAAAGTATTTCGGTATGGTAACTATGAAGCAGAAGGAGGGGAATTGTATTTAACAAGAGCGTGGAGCGATACATAGCAGGCCTATCTATTAGCTCGGGGCTGCCATATGTTTCTGACCTGATCTGACTCCAGCTCCGTGCTTGTATCAAGTAGGCGTGGATTATGTGACGCATTAGCTCCGGCTTCCTCATATGTGATAAAGATGCAGCCTTCTGTGGTTGGAGTAGTTATTACAGCTTGTATGTTTGGTCCTGCTCCCCTAGTGGCTATGTTTAGTTATCACAGCTTATATGTTTGATCCTGCTCCCTTGTGGCTATGTGGGGGTAATGCAGCTTATGTGCTTAAATTGCATAACACTAGGGACACGCATAATCATGGCGAACATGAACGTTTTACTCCATATAAAATAATCAACCATCAAATCACATACTTTACTAATGATTGACGTTGTAACCATCGGTTGGCATCGACTTTGCTCAGTTGTAAACGTTGTGTAGTGGTAAACCAGCTCTAGATAAGGGGAAGAGTGGCCTTTCATACTGTGGCAGTAGAATAAAAGCAAAAGGATAGTAGGTGACAGGCATCAAGGAAATAAAAGGCATGCAAACTTGAAACTGAGTTTCTGTTTAGATCTGACTTTTTTATTGGATAAAAAGAACTTTTTGATTTCCAACGCAGCGCACATGAACGTTCGCTGTCGGGAACACGCGTGAGCGTCATCCCTGGAGAGCCTTGTCGATATCGGCAGGAAGATGAACGCGCCTTAAAAACAACACGGCGGCTTCCGTTGATCTGATTGGTTGATTTGTCCCGTCTATCACCAACATAGGTGGTGATAGACAGATGTTTTTTCCAATCAGTTAACCCGTATTTTCGCCCCGTCTATCACCAACATAGGTGGTGATAGACAGATGTTTTTTCCAATCAGTTAACCCGTATTTTCGCCCTTTCCAAAAGTTTGATGCAGCCTTAGATAGTGTTCTAAGTAGTTTAGAACGCAAGTTTATTTTGAAAAAATAGCAACTTTCGGCATTAAACTCTTTCATTACCAAGAAGGATGTCTTTGCCCTGCTAACAACAGGCTTCGATTATCTATGAGCTACGTACGTACAGACTCATATGATAGACATTCGTAATGCCCAATAAGCGGCTCCGGGCAATCGTAAACCACGCCTCAAATACGAGAAAATGAATGTGTGGTTCCCAGACCTCATCTCAATGTAGATTGAGATGAGGTCTGGCGTTAGCCAGGCTAACACGCGCCCGCATTCATTCATTCTTTTTAACTAGGGGTGGGAAAAATAATCGATTCTTCGATGCATCGCGATTCTCGCTAGAACGATTCTGTCTCTATGCAGATAAATTAATAATGTGAATTAAAAATTAGGAAAAAAAAATATTTTATTTTTATTTTTTGCCTGCTGCAACATTCTGTTCGCCAGAGAGGTATAATTTTTGTCATTTTAAAATCATTTAATTTATCTTCAGTGTGTATTGGCCATCTGATTTGTCTTGACACGATTGCGATTCAGCCTACGCATAGCATGCGTGTAAACTCACAGCCAGACACAATAACTCCTTCTAATTCAAGAGCAGCTTTTCCTTTAATGACATGGAAAAGAAAGATTAGAAAGAAAATAAAACTGAAACCGATTTTTTGCATGCTTCCATATTGTGTTATAATGCAAGCTGCATTGATTATTGCATTGTTCATAGAAAGTCATATTTGTGACAAAGCTTTCTCTCTCATGGACTATTCGATAAGTTAATTCATCTGTTGATGTCTTTAATGATCATCACAAAAGTAGGAAGTGATCAGCAAACTCTGAGTAGCAAACCCAGATGTATAGATATTTTTTTGAAAAACTCGCATGGAAATGTACATAAAAAAAATTGTTGCATCGAGATGCATCGAGATGCATCGATAATCGCTTCAGAATCGAATCGTTGACCTCATAATCGGAATCGAATCGTGAGGTGCCAAGAGATTCCCACCCCTATTTTTAACGCGGTAAAACAATGTTTTCTCACGATCAAATACTCATCAATGATTCATTACTGTGTTGTACGGAAACTATGTTTAGTGTTTGACGTTTAGATTATCTGCAGGCCTGCAACGCAAATATTATTATTTATTAGGGGTCCAAGCCAACAGGTTGGATCCCTATTGTTTTTGTAAGGATTATTATACTTCACGCCTTGAAAGTGGTACTACAGCCCAAACCGTAAATGGTGCACACGCGCCAATTGCATGACTAGATCCAGAATCGGCACCGCTACTCAGATAACAAAATCCAGACACGCCGGTCCCTAGGTGGCGCTATACCAAGGAATACGCGTTTGGGGCTATAACTCCCACACCGAACCTCCCACAGTCAAAAACTTGTACGCACATATTCACTGGAGTCTGCTGCATCTTTTGACCCAGGCCACGCCCATTGGCGTCATGAATATTTTTCGCTAAATCGCGAAAACCGCAAAAATGTTTTTTCGCTACTCCTCCCACATTTCTCGACCAATTGACACAAAACTTTGCACACGGCATCTTCAGACCTACACGAAAAGAATTCCTGCATTACTTTTTTGATCCGACCTTCGACGACGAAACGGTAGCGTTTTGAATATTGGTTTATTAGCTAAATTAGACGTGGAAAATCCAAAATCCCAAAAAATTCAAAATTACACATCAGATCGACTCCAAGTTTTACACACATGTTGGTGCTAACCTTAATGTCGTACGATAAAAAATTCGGAAAATTTCGCCATTAGGGGGCGCCATAAACGAGGAAATTGGTATATCTTCTACAAAATTTCGCTGCGAAAACGCTACACTGACTTCTCGCTACTCCTACCACAGTCAAATCCTTTGTATCCACAGGTTCAGGGTAGCGTTTTGAACACATGCTTCGCGTTGTGCCGGCGAAACGCACATTTCTTGTCGCGTTGTGCCGGCAAAATGCACACTTCTTGGACCCCTGCATAACTGCTTGCAGTTCTAGTTTGATTGCTATTTCATTATTTCTTAAATTGCCCAATGGAACTGCAGCTTAATTGAGTAACAATAAATGTACTTTTCTGGACAAAAAGGGTGGGACATAATATATTCTAATGTTTTCTCAGTTTCACCTCATTGACCGCATCACTTAGCTGCCCTGCACTAATTCCCAGTTAGTGTTCTAGTTACATTTGGCGTATACGTACAGGACGTATCCTTGTGCATTATTCACCGTGTTATTATTCACAGCACTTGAAAGGAGAAGCCAAGCTTACGGTACGGCTCATGCTAGACGATGCTAAGGACGCTGTGTCGGTTTTTTTGTCGGTTGTTTATGGAGACAGAGCCCCAGTGGCCACAAGATTAAGAGAGTTCTATGATCGCAAACAGACTGCAGGTGAAAAGATTAGAGCTTTTGCCTATGACCTTCAGGAAAAGCTTCGCAGGCTGAAGCGGCGTGACCCAGATCGTTTCAGGGATCCAGATACAGCGCTAAGGGAACAGTTTGTGTTGGGCTTGTATGATAACTCTACGCAGAGAGATAAAACGACAAGCAAAGACATTGCCTACCCAAACATTTAATGCTCTCTAATGCAGGCCGCGATTGATTGGTCAGAGGAAGAAGAAATTCTCTCAGTGGCCCGAGGTAAGGATCCCAGCCAGGGTGCGGTCAAGGCGGCCACAGCGGAGAATGCTCCTGCTGTACTGTCATTACAGTCGCTGCATGAATCTACAGAAACTTGCAGCAAGACAGGATGAGCTGTTTGTTGCTTTGCAAAGGACAGAGTGGCGGGTCGGCCCACAGGGCGAGGCTAAAAGGCCCCCCTTCACAGTAGGACATCCCCAAGCTCAGGATAGGTCTCAACGTAATTGTCTTCGTTCCGCATGCGAATTAACCGTTGACTGTGACTGTGTTCGAACAACTTTCGCCACCTGTTCAAGGAGATATGGACTAAATATCATGGTTCAATTTGATTTGTTTTATAAAGATATCTGCGGCTACTGTTGATTCATTACTGTGTTGTATGGAAACTATGGTTAGTGTTTGACGTTTAGATTATCTGCAGACCTGAAACGCAAATAAAATAAATATTATTTATTTGATTGCTATTTCATTATTTCTTAAATTGCCCAATGGAACTGCAGCTTAATTGAGTAACAATAAATGTATTGTGTTTCTTTAGGATATTCAGTCAGTTTTTCTGGACAAAAAGGGTGGGATATATTCTAATGTTACCTCACAGTTTAACTACATTGACTGCATCACTTAGTTGCTCCGCAGTAATTCCCATTTAGTGCTCGCGTTACACATGCGCCCTTAAAATAGCATCTGAACAACATGCAACTGACTTTAAACAGGTATTTCCTGGTTTGTGTCGGAATTGTTTTCTGTAACTGCTAAATAGCACCAGGGAACGTTTGCGCCAGCACACGTCTCCTCCTTTCGCTGAACCGCCCCTTGGGGCGCAAGATCATTCCCTAATTTAGCTACGCGTAAATTGTAAACTAGCAACGACACATGCATCGGTGTAGAAATGCAAGATAGGATGCGCTGGATGCAAGATAGGGCCCTGTGTCTTTTGACGTATCATTCGACGTCACGAAATGAAAGCCACCAGCGTGCGCAGCAGAGTCGAACGTTCCAGTGTTTTGGGGGGACTGGCCAGAACATAGGATATTACCTATTTTTTCTAAATTGGGAACTTATTTCAGTAACTAGTACCATGGGATATATTACTTGTTGACTATCATATAAGACAAATAACCACGCTTAAAACAAAATAAACTGATACGAAAATATTTGGACGATTGGTTCATAATTATGGATAAGTGAGCGTTATCCATACAGACCTACCTGCGATGACATGCTGTGTATAGCTTCCACGCACAGACTCTCGATTGTCTCAACTAGTCAGCTGTTCGGAGACTGAGAGGCGAACATCCGGAAGTGGCCTGCTTCCTTTTCCGGGGGACGGTGTTATTCCAGCTACGTCGTAATTATCGGCGACGGTGTATCACTCTTCAGGATTTAACGAGAAACGGCAGTTTCACAACGGACGGCAGCATTCAATATTCTCCTAAATCGGGGTCTCTGGAGAGGTGGGTCTTTGTTGAATGTCACGAGTGGGCATCGTACCGGACACCTCCGTGGTGGTCGTTTACAGTGCTGTCGTCAACAGCTAGCTCCTCGGAGGCTAACGTAGCCGCGGCCTAGGTGGTTGATCAGCCGCTCTAGCACAGAGCCCTCAACCGCGATCAATGCGTAGGCTGTGTAGAATCTTACTACCATGCTAATAAAGTAACTCGTTTTTACTATTTAAGAACCGTGTAAGCGTGTTTGTGATGTATATAAACGACCTTCCTGTTATGTTCGTTGTTATTTGGTAAGTTAGCCGCAAGCGACTATGAGGAAGTTGTTATTACGAGTCGTATCTATTTAATGTCGAAAAACTCGCATGTCAATGCGTAAGTGAGGCGGTCAATCACTTCAGAGCTCTTTGAAAAATGCAACCCATCACAGGCGTATGACCAAGCGTTCCTCATACTCGATAAAGGTGGATTTTTGTGAAACCAAAGCCATGCCGGTACAGAGAGGATGACCCTGGCCCCCTGTAGAGGTGCGATATTGGTTTAACCTTTTCATCCAGAAGTGACCCGTATCCGGGTAAAGCTACTAATACTAGTAAAGATATGTATTAACAAATTGGACCAGGGCATTGTTTCCCCTGCAATATGGAACTACTAGTACCAATCGATACATTATTTAATTTATTGAAACATACGTTCTTTCTTCTGAAACTCAAAGTTTATTCAGAGGGATGCGTTTGGCAATGCCCCCCCCCCCCCCCCCCCCTCTCACTTTGTATTGGAATCTTTATTGTGTGAGGCAAGGGATTGTAGGAACGCTCGCGGGCAGGCAGGGGATCGAGGTGCTGTACTGCCTGCTCGTTGCATAAAGCTAACTGGAATTCAACCCTTGACCCCCCCCCCTCTCAACGCTGCGCAATCCCCTGAACGTATGCAGGCCGTCACACTATCCCCTGCCCAACGTTAACACGCCAGATACGAAGGGAATGGGAGGCATTGCCAAACGCAACGTTTGGAGGGGCCGGCTGGTCATGGTTTTGGGTTGGAGCGCGTCTGGTGCACCGGGTTCTTGCGTGCCCGGTCTAGCAAAGGGGTAAAAGGCCCTAATGCCATCGTAGTGGCCTGCGGAGGCTTCTTGGCTAGCTGCTTTATCAATGAGTGAATCAACGTCAGACTAGTGTTGTACCATAGTGTCCATCCTTAAGACATACTGCCTTGCCATTATGAGGTTGTGACTGAGCCAGCTTCCTCTAGTTATTGCCAAAGAGCATCTCCGGTTGGATGACAATTATGTAAGCCATAGATCCACGGAAACTGCGCTTTCCGTGGATCTATCCAACATTTGTAATTGAAAAAAATATACATTTGGCCTTGCTTATATGTTGACAGTGAATGGAATCTTACTTGCTCTATCCATTTCTAGATGACCAGTAACGGGAACAAGAGAGCCCCAACAACAGCCACTCAGCGACTTAAACAAGATTACCTCAGAATAAAGAAAGACCCTGTGCCTTACATCTGTGCGGAACCTCTCCCCTCTAATATCCTTGAATGGTAAGACCGCTCATCAACAACTCTCTAGGAAGGTTCAAGTGAAATGCATTTGGTATTCATTTGCATTAGTCAAAAGGATGTTTAATCAAGTTGACTTGCATGGAACAGATGCATGAATGTACGGGAATGTGAGTTTGTGATTGCACAATCGTGTTTGATTTTGATTTATGTGATAAGAAAATGTGTGATTATTTAATTCTGTGCCAACCACTGTGACTTCTATTCAGATTTCTCTAATTCAATGCAAAACATACAAATTGGGTTGATTTAATACATTTGATTTACTCCTTTTAGGCACTATCTTGTTCGAGGTCCTGAAAAAACACCATATGAGGGTAAGTGACAATTGAGACTGGGATGAAGTATGAGCCGGACTCAACCCCATTTGAGTAATATTCATAGTACTGCAAATGCAAGGGCTTTCATCAGCGGGCCACGGGCTCACTCACCACTGTATCACCTCATTCAGCGATAGTGACGTCACTGACCATTTATTCAAATTAAAAACGTTGGAGTTCTTCGAGATTGCCGCCTAAACAAAATAAATATATTTCTAGCTTTGTTCTATATTTCTGAGCTGACCTTTGCGATCTGTGATCCCCAGGAGGTTATTACCATGGAAAACTCATATTCCCACGGGAATTCCCATTCAAGCCTCCTAGTATCTACATGATCACACCAAATGGACGATTCAAGTGCAATACAAGGTAATGCATCAGAGGATTATGGTTGCGTGGCTGATGGCTAGCTCATTCTGTATGACTGTCATTCATAGATCTTTTTTTGTTTTTCTCGAGGATCTGTGTTAATTTGCAACAGCGTGTCCCCAGCCTCACCGTCTCGTTCTTCTGCAGGCTATGTCTCTCCATCACAGACTTCCACCCGGACACGTGGAACCCGGCCTGGTCGGTGTCCACCATCCTCACGGGTCTGCTCAGCTTCATGGTGGAGAAAGGTCCCACTCTGGGCTCCATCGAGACCTCTGACTACACAGTGAGGACCCACACCCTGAGGTCACCCCGTCACAAGCATGTGTCGAATGGGAATGAAGTTCTCATCTTGTCTTTGTTGTTTTTTGTGGTTTTTAGAAAAGACAGCTGTCTGCCCAAAGTCTGACCTTCAATCTCAAGGACAAAGTCTTCTGTGAACTCTTTCCTGATGTAGTGGATGTAAGTTTTATAACTCAGTCATTGTCATGCTCCCTGCCTGCTCCTCTACTCTCCGACTCTTCAATGTGGCTGGTGTTTCCCTTTGCTGCTCTGACATTCCCCTCCTCTTCCTCCTGCTGTGTAGGAGATGAAGCAGAAGCAAAAGGTCCAGGAGGAGCTGAACGCCCGCACCCAGCCCCTCCCCCTGCCCGACGTGGTCCCCGACGGCGACCCCCAGCACGCCCACTATGGCCACCCCGCCCTCAACGGCGGGCCGGCCCCCCTAGGCGGCGCTAACCCCGCCCCCGGCATGCAGCATGCCAATCGGAACCACGGACTGCTGGGCGGGGCCCTGGCCAACCTGTTTGTGATCGTGGGCTTCGCGGCCTTCGCCTACACGGTCAAGTACGTGCTGAGGAGCATAGCCCAGGAGTGAGGGCGGCGGGGGGACTCCGCGCGTCTCAGGCTAGCGTCGAAGCGGGCTAGTGGACTACAAGTGAGATAGACACACACCAAGGCCAGGTGGGAGGATCGGCCCAGGCTGACATGCTGACGGACCCCCCTACCACACCTGCCCCCCTCCGTCCTTCCTTCCTTTATACCACCTCACCATGACGACCACTTCCACCAACAACAACAACAACAACGCAGACTTTGGAAGGTCGGGCCTGAAGGTGACCCCCCCCCAGGACGGAGCGAAGGTTCGAAGGGGCAGTAGGACCCGGAGACTGAGAGGAGTTGATGACATTTGTGATCCACTCTTTAGTTTTCAGAAGGCCATCCCAGCAGCAGGAGAAGGGCTTGGCTCATGGGTTCATCAAGGGGTCCATATTGTAATATTTTGGCTCTGCTTGGGGCTGATTGTGCAGCACTGTAATGTTTATCTTCTTCATACATGTGTTGTTTATTCCAGGAAATACCATAACTAGCTGAGTAAATGTATCCTACCCTTGTACTTTTTCCTCTAAAAATAAAAAATTGGTTAGACCTCAACCTTAATGTAGAGTAACGCCATTGTTTGCACTTTTCTTTAAATCATTGATTTTTAATTGATTTTTAAAAAAATGCTGTTCTGTATCTAAAATTTCCAATGGATAACTATTTGACAGATTATACCGTATGCTTTATGACCATAATATACACAGTCTAATCTATAAAAATAATAATACCGGACCCGCACTTCATAATCTCGATGAGGTCATGCTCTACATTTTGGCTGTAAGTGAGGGTTCTTTCTGTAGCTTTGTATTTAGGCGATACATAATTGAGGTTACTCTTATCTTCATTTAAACAAAATGTACATTCATACGTTCAATATAAAACCAAATGTCTTGCAACTGATGTGTGTTTGCACACAATGCAATGCTGGCCAACTTCAATACTGCTGTGTTTTAAAAAGGTAAGCTCCTTCACGACCATAGCATGTTCTGAAGGAGCCTCGTGTTTTGGGGCAAATACAACATACATCTTATTCTGGAGACCAAATGTACAATATTCTCCGGATCAACGACCATCCAATCAGTATGATAGTCTCGTCTCCACTCGCCTCTCTTGATCAACCCATGAGCCACGACAGTCCCTGTCTGTCTGCACAGATGGTATTAGAAAGGAATACCTTTTTAATTGGCTTAGCTGACCGGTATAGAGACTTAGCGTCTTATCTGGGTCGAAATTAGAAGACACACAAGACCCAACATGTTCTGGAGTATGTTCTGTTTAATCTTTATTTTATTTTAATTTATAAGACCTAGCTTTAGCTAGTAGTCTTGTTATTTTCTGATAACATGTCCGGTTGTTGCCGTGCCTGAACTGAATGCGGAACACAGGGACAGACCGGCGCGTAGGCTTGTGTCACTGCTTACGAATGACTGTTTTTGTGTTGCATTTAGTACAGATGGCTTTTACCGATGGCTTTTACCGTTTATCAACTACTTTTAAAAGTTAAGAATTGTACACAAGAAGACTGGCCTTTCTATAGAATAAGACACACTGTACGTGTGTGTCTGTTTGTTTTTCTTAAGCAAATTTCCATTCTTCAGTTAACTGTGAAAATGTAAGATTTCATAGTGACGAATAAATAACCCTGCTCGGCAGGACCCTTACAGAATTCTCTAAGCTCATTTGGTGGTTCCGATGGATGCGCATTTGACTTTTGGAAATGTACCGTGAACACGTTATGCGTTTCTCTCTAATTGTAGAAAATCACCTTGACAGAATCAAAAAGGTTTTCATTAAATAATTTACTTGGGGGGTCTTCATTGACTGAATTGTGTGTAATTGTGTTTGTGCGTGTGCGTTAACTGAACATCACGTTGCTTGTACCTGAAGGTCTATAAATTAAAGCCATTCGTCAGGTGTTCACGGTAAGTGGTTAGGGAGATCAGCGAGTGATAGCAATCTCTTTAGGGCCCTCATAAGATGGGAACACAAGAGCTGCATGACGCAGACAATAGCTACAAGGGTAGTCCTGGTTAGATTATATTATTGATCCCAGCAAAAAATATATTTTTTCAATCCCCAATAGAATACCTGCTTGGTGTATTTTTAAGGTGCAGGTCAAAAAAACACTGTAAATAATTTTCCTTATATTATAAATTGTTCTACCTACATCAGTTAGTGTGTAAACGCAGTGAAATAGTAAAGTAATAAGGCCAAGCAATTTGACGTTACAAAACAATCTACTATACGACTCAAACAGTTTGTAAATAAACCAAACACTGGACTTGAGGTTATTTTATTGAAAAACAGTGACGATAGTTTGAACTGAAACCTTATCCCTGAATTAGTCTACCAGATAACTTCTTAACAATGCCATGGAAGGATGGGATATCAACAGCCAAAAATACATTTAACAGCAAGACATATGAAAACAAATGGGGATGAGATCAAATCCAAAAGCCTTTCGTTTCAGGATTCCAGGAGAAACTTGCTTGACCACAGACGGAGGGAGAAAGTCTGCCACACTGTTACAAAACTTAAAGCCATGTGTACTTCCAACAGAGAGCTTATGACAAGTGTGCATCCGTAAGGTTAAGCGTACAGACAAACCATCAATAATCACGAGCGATACCATATTATGCAGGATGCAGTTGTGGTTTACATTCACCACAATACATCCGAGCAAGACTTAAAAATCCCACTTGCAAACTTTGCATGTATATTCAAATATGGTACTACTCATTGGGAATGGTTAAATAAATACAAGATTACAACAAATGAAATTAGTTTCTGATTAAAAATACTAGTTTGTGTTAGTACGTGTTCTTTGCATGTTACTTGCCGCGCTTACTGCGTCCCATTCTGGACAGTGTAAGCCAGCAGAGCATCATTTACGTATGTGTGAGCACGCGAGTGGGTCGGTACAAATCAGAGATTACGCCGTTATAGCCTCTTAAACATCACGCTACAATTAAATCCATTAGTACTGTTGGATCAAAGAATGGGATATTCTAGCTAAAGTATATTGATTAATATAATGAGCTAGTTTCTAAAACATGGAAAATAGTAAGAAATCTAGTCATATTTTTTTTATATAAATGTAATCTAGAAAATACTCCACAAAAAGCAATTCTCTGGCTAATGATCAGCAGGTATTTCCAGGAAGTTTTGGTAATCTCGGAGTGTCGGGTAGAGGAGGGGATACAGTAATCTTTCCCAAGTCCATTTTCGTTACATGTTAAAACTTGAGGATTCCTTTGTTCCTGAAGATGGGCACGCAATCCATCACTATACGTTTAACTTGATAAATACATTCAGCACTCACAGTTGATGAAGTTCAAATGTTTCTATTGCATAAGGTCCATATGCGCCCTTCCTAAAACACTTAGTACATTAATTGTGACACTATCACATGTGCATTTTTTTAAATTAAAAAACAACCATCACGGTCCCATCCATGCCTTTCTCAGCAGATGGACTTCTCTCGGGTAGTGAATAAATCTTCAACGAACTCACACTGACAAAAAACATAATTTATGCATTATAAAATAAGTACTATTTGTGATGAATGTAGTGATACAGCCAAAACACATGAGCCAAAACACAGGAAATATCATGGGATTAGTGCCTCACATAAAACTTACTAACTTAACTCATGGGACAGGGGCTGGCCCGAATGTCATTTTTCAGGCTTCGAATACTCGTTGGTTTTTCCGAGCGAATATTCGAATACTCGTTCCAGAAAAACACACCATCAAAAACAACATTAATAATACCTATATACTCCCTGGAACCGAGTTTGACAGTATCTGCATATTTTGTTGAAGATTTAATATCTTTTTAACGTTAATTAGAAGGCCCAAGTAAGTTGGAGTTTTTAGTTTTCCCCCGTGGAAGCGAACAGCTGTTGTTCCGTTCCAAATCAGCTGTCCTCTACCACCTCAGCCGTTAGGGGAGCTTTTCAATTCATCCTGGAACGTGCATCTTTTCAGGGACTTTGTACATAAATCCATAACAAATACCGAATATTGATTGTCGTATGTGTCCATATTATATCCAATATATTGACCGGGTATTGCCAAGACGCTCACGCTCTGCAGCAAGCCAGTCACAGTTGATTGGCGCGGCGCTGTACAGCGAACGTAAACAACCAACTAAGCTAAGGTTAGCATTTCGCTAGGCATTACTTTTCCTCCCGAGATCCCGCTGATGTGTTACAAAGTAAAGGGAAACAAGATATATAATCTTCCTCCACCTCTCTCGCGTCTCTGCTTGGTGCCGCTTATAGTTTGCCTCCCTCGATCTGTCACGTACGTGGAAAAAAAAACGAAGCTCCGAATACTGATTTAAGCTTCGAATACTAATTTTCAGAACGAGTATTCGAATATTCGAATAATTCGGGCCAGCCTTGTTTTTTTTTTTTGCCAGCGATCAACAAGCCTTTTGTGCAAGGCTTCAGGGCATAGGCAAAGTGTCATGTTACAGGAAGTATTCCTCTTATCACAGAAAGCCCTATCGCTTGAACAAAACGGGTGTCAAACATATATCACAACGCCAAATCCCACTTCTGAATAAAATGGGGAGGGACAAAATAGAGAGGGTGTTAAAAACTAAACACACATCCTAAAATGATAATTAAACCGATACAAGGTCAAATAATGCAAAATGTTGGATAAAACATTAAAAATGAGTTTAAAAGGAGCATTTAAACTAGACATGGTGAAAAGGGGTTTCTTATAGTGAACTGCAGCAGTTTAATAGTTGATATAACCCCTGTGCTTCCACCCTGACCACTGCCCTGCACTAGAGACCAGCCTTCTGGGCTCCCTTAGCGACCGAGGGAGGGAGTTAGGCCCACCCTCCGAGGCCTAGGACTGGGTACTGGGAGAGCTCTGGGGGGCTAGGGGTACGAGGACAGAGGCCTCTGCCGAGGCGAGGCGGGTGACCCTCTTTATGGGTGGGCGCGCTTTGAGAACCCTTCTGTGGGTAAGGGCACAGACCTGGTGCACACAGGTAAGAAAGGATACTCAGTGTTTCCCACAGACCAGGTAGCAATATGTGGCAGGGGGGGGGGGGGGGTAAGACGTGGAGTCCTAACAGCCACACATTGGTCTATGTATGGGAAACACTGTTACTGCCTGGGAGAAGCTCTCTATGTGTCAGGGTATGGAGACGACCCCTCTATAGGTAGGGGTACAGCCAGGGGGACCCCCTCTATAGGTAGGGGTACAGCCAGGGGGACCCCCTCTATAGGTAGGGGTACAGCCAGGGGGACCCCCTCTATAGGTAGGGGTACTGGGGCAGGCGACGGGGGCTGAGCTGGTAAGCTCCGTAGGCCTCGGCGCGGGGCGTCACGCTGACGTAGGGCGAGGCGGTGGCGAAGGGGTGCTGGTAGGCGGCCGGGAGCGCGTGCAGCAGGCCGGCCGCCACCTGGTCCTTGCGGGCCGCGGCGTCCCGGCGGGCCGAGGAGGCGCTGGCGTAGGAGGCCGCCGTGGCGTAGCCGGCCGGGGAGTGTCCGTGGCCGCCGGCGGCGTGCGCGTGGCCCAGGAGCTGCTCCATGGCCTGGGAGGCCGAGGAGAGCGCCGCCGACGCCGGGTAGGTGTAGAGGCCGGCGCCCGGGGCCGCGGTCAGGGCCGACGCGTCCGGGAAGCTGAAGTGGGTCGCGGGGAGGAAGGTCTGCTGCCGGCGGGCGGAGGAGCCGGCAGAGTGGTGGTGGTGGTGGTGGTGGTGGTGGGACGCCCGGAGGCGCTCCTGGGAGGAGGACACCACGGGCTGCACCTGCACACACACCCAGAGAGAGACGGGGTTCAGGTGAGGCTTCACAGGCCTGGAGCCCCAAGCGGCCCAATGGAGACCTCCCGAGAACAACAAGCACAAACACATCCTGTGGCAGTGTACAGCGCTATCATATTGGATATACAGCTCACACCGCACATCCTGCCCTGCTGGAAGGTACCGTGTAGGCTGGTACAGAGGGTCTTAGAGGGTCTAGGCTGGTACAGAGGGTCTTAGAGGGTCTAGGCTGGTACAGAGGGTCTTAGAGGGTCTAGACTGGTACAGAGGGTCTTAGAGGCCCTAGGCTGGTACAGAGGGTCTTAGAGGGTCTAGGCTGGTACAGAGGGTCTTAGAGGGTCTAGACTGGTACAGAGGGTCTTAGAGGCCCTAGGCTGGTACAGAGGGTCTTAGAGGCCCTAGGCTGGTACAGAGGGTCTTAGAGGCCCAAGGCTGGTACAGAGGGTCTTAGAGGCCCTAGGCTGGTACAGAGGGTCTTAGAGGCCCTAGACTGGTACAGAGGGTCTTAGAGGCCCTAGGCTGGTACAGAGGGTCTTAGAGGGTCTAGGCTGGTACAGAGGGTCTTAGAGGGTCTAGACTGGTACAGAGGGTCTTAGAGGCCCTAGGCTGGTACAGAGGGTCTTAGAGGGTCTAGGCTGGTACAGAGGGTCTTAGAGGCCCTAGGCTGGTACAGAGGGTCTTAAAGGGCCCTAGGCGGGTACAGAGGGTCTTGGAGGCCCTAGGCTGGTACACGGAGGGGCTTTTGGCTGGGCTGGAGGGTCCTGACCTGGCTGAGGTTCAGGGGGTGTGACTGGCTGGGTGCGGGCCCCTGGCGCTCAGCATCGTCCCGGGAGCCGCAGGTCTGGCGGTTGGCAGACCTCTTGGGCTTCATGTAGTTCACTGGAGGGGAATCAGACAGGTCAGCACAACGCTGGGGCAGAGCCACGCTCACTCTTAGACACACACGCGAAGCAGGGATCAAGAGATTAGAACAACTAGTATTAATCTAACATAAACACTAAATAAGTTATTTAATTGATTCAGATTCAAAAAATGATTTGATAATCGTCGCTATAGAAACATTATATTGGCCTTACATCTGGGTTACATAAACCTGACTTGGTCTAGTGTATGTCAATGTATTGGTAGTGGATTACTGCTTAAATAACAATGGAGATCGATGCAGACACATGAGAACACATGAGAAGACATGAGAACACGAGAAGACATGAGAAGACACGAGAAGACACGAAAAGACACGAGAAGACACGAGTACACATGAGAAGACATGAGAAGACATGAGAACACGAGAAGACATGAGAACACGAGAAGACATGAGTACACATTAGAAGACATGAGTACACATTAGAAGACATGAGTACATATGAAAACATGCTCACTCACCAGTATCGGTGCGGGAGCGGGGGCCGGCGCCCCGGTCCGACGCCGGGGCCTTGACGGAGGGCGCCACCACGGCCAGGGACCTGGCGTGCTGGCGGGAGGACAGCACGCTGGAGGGCAGGTGGCCGCGGCCCAGCGGGGTCAGCGGGGTCAGCGGGCTGGCGTTGGACGAGTCCGAGTCGTGCACCGTCACGCAGCTGATGACGTTGGTCCTCTGGCTGAGACTCACACTGAGGCGCACACACACAGACAGACACACACACACACACACACACACACACACACACACACACACACACACACACACACACACACACACACACACACACACACACACACACACACACACACACACACACACACACAGTAACTGGTTAGTGGATCTTAACAAGAGGGATAAATTGGCTCGCTGATGCTACAACTGCAAACGTTGGATGCGAGGGGTTGATATCCCCAAAACACCACCGAAACCTAACTGTAACGCCCTCACAATGCCTACATTTAACCTTGAACCCGACTAGGTTTAAACCTACACCTTTAATCCAACGCTAATATTATTACCAACACTCACACCATTACTAACCAAAACCCTATTAGTATGTCTAGCTTTACTCCTTAACCCAACGAGCTGTATGCCTCAACATCAGGTGGGTAAACAGGGCTCGGGTTCCCACCTGGCGGGGTGGAACTTGCGCTCGTCCTCCGTGTCCGTGTCACTGTGGATGGTGATGATGCTGACTGCAGGGCTGGGCGTGTCCGAGATGATGATGGGCTGGGACAGTACCGCGGGCGTCACATCACTGCTGCTGAGCAGTGATGTAGTGGACAGACCCCTGGTGGAACAGAGGGAGAACCAAAAGAACTGCACTGAGCCCGTGTAGATTCTCCAGGGAAGCATGTTATGATATTTTAACAGACGATGAACCCAAAGGTTTGGCGTTTCCGCTCTAATGGCTTCTGTATTTACTATTGGTCTGAAACTAAGCTCTTGGTTCCGTGCTATGACACAGATCTAAGTGAGACAGGTTATAATGGAGGGGAGAGTTGTTATTGATCTATTTGATCGAGTGGGTACTTAAGAGTACGATTCAACAGCGGTGTGAACATCAGTCACACTCTTTACGCCTGTCGGCTTGGAAGCCGCACAAATCGTGTCTATTATACAAGTCGTAAAATGCTGTTTTTGGCATGAAGTGCACACAAGGAATGCTAACAGGTAAGGGGTAGAAGATGAGAATATTGCATGAATAAAGAAACCCTGCCAAAACTATGGAGTCTGGGTGTATACTCCCCATGGATACCACTTTAACGAGATTTGCTTTACATGCTTATTTCTAGTTACTTTTAAGGTGAGGCCACACCAGACGCGTATCTCGCGTACTTCGCGTATAAAATCGCCATTTTTTTCATAGGGAACCATTGGTTTACGCGCGTATTACGCGTTTCACGCGTATAAGCAACATTTTACGCGCGTATAGCGCGTATGTGGCGCGTATATTTACGCGCAATACACGCTATACGCGCGTATATCGCGTACATTTCAAGAGTTCAAAAAATTGAACTTTTTACGCTCAATACGCATGATACGCATGACGATTAGCCGCGTTGCCCAATCAGCGTTGAGCTTGACCCGACGTCACTGGCAGAGAGTACTGAGCTTGGACAGAAGCATGCGGCCGACATCTTTCTTTATTCTGTGTGGAAATAGTAACATAGTTACGCCATTAAATGCTTTTATGGAAACATTTCTAGCGAGAAATGTGCATTTTACTTTCATAATGTTCGCTCGGTGAATGTGAAGGATGTTTGGTTTGATAGTTATGACGAAGAGGGAACGCTCCGTTCACTTGCATGGACAGAGTCTCTGGTTACTAAGCAACCTCAACGTCTTGGCGGACTATATATCTGCTGATCAACACTACGAATGCTGGAAACACACCAGACACACCATGTGAAGTTATTTAACCCGATTATTGTTATTTAAATCCGAGATTATTTAATCTAACCCGATCTAAACTCTATCACCCAAACGCGGCGGCGTTTGGGTTTCCTACCTCGGACTCCAGCGCAGCTTATCCTGGGGCAACACACACACACACACACACACCCGTGGGGAGCCTCATCCTGGGGCAAGACACACACACAGACACACACAGCCACGGCCGACAACTTTCTTTATTCTGGGTGGAAATAGTAACATAGTTACGCCATTAAATGCGTTTATGGAAACATTTTTAGCGAGAAATGTGCATTTTACTTTCGTAATGTTCGCTCAGTGAATGTGAAGGATGTTTGGTTTGATAGTTATGACGAAGAGGGAACGCTCCGTTCACTTGCATGGACATGGACTCATCTAGGCGAGTGACGTAGGCGCGTATGGCGCGTATGTGACCATTTTTGACACAAAATGGTCAAGCAACATTTTACACGCGTATCTCGCGTAAAAATTACGCGAGATAGGCGTCTGGTGTGGCCGCACCTTTAGGTATATTTGCATCTGCCTTAAGAGTCTGTCTAACAGCTATTGTATTGGGAATGGCCTGGGGCCTGGGAATGCTGTCGTAGTTTCAGTGTGGATGGAGTGTGATGTTCGGTGTGTGAGAACCGGAACGCACGCTGCCCTTACCTGTTCCTGCTCTCTCCCCGCCGGGCCTTAACCTTCTTCCTCTCCGGCTGGGACCTGGTCTGGGCTGTGCTCCTGGGGGACAACAAACACGAGACGTGGTCACCGAGCTGCCCCTTGTCCCAGCCGAGGAGATGCTGACCTGGCCGGTCCACCCACCTCCAGCTGTGGGCCTGCTGCGAGGCCACGCCCGAGTGGAGCACTCCCAGCGGCGACTCCACCACGGCCGACGGGGGGGCCGTGCCGTGGATGGCCACGCCCGGGACCTGTTGCCAAGACGACGGGATGAGGATCTGCTGGGTGCCGGTGGGCCAGGCCTGCTGGGGGGAGGGGAGGGGGGGATGGTGAGAGAGACAGACGGGACAACCGTAAGTCACGTGGATGGGAGTCCTGACGAGTGACCACGCGACACGAGTCATCAGAGGTCTCCCCGGCGCAGACTGAACCATGCTTAAGAGACGGGGATGAGGGTCAGAGGCGGGGACCAAACTGTCCGTTTCTCCCCCTCTACGGTCAGAGCACAGAAGCAGCCTTAAAACAAAGCCATTCTCTTATTTAAAGCATAGCCCTGTGATACAGCGACCAGGTTCTGTCATGCAAAGCAATTGACACCATGGCAACTGAATCAGCTGATCTCGGGTAAGACCTACACGTGCAATTAACACCACCCCCACACACAAGCACACGCATAACACAACCACACACACACACACACACAGTGCCTGTTGGAGGAAAAAAAACACCCAACAATAGTGATTAGTTTGAGGTCACCGCGGTCAAACAGCAGGTTGACAGGCTGTCATGGAGGAAAAGGGCATCCCACCGGGTCCGAGGTTCCTCCGTACCACGGTAAAGTATCCCCAGGCACACGGTTGCAGGGGAGCCCTTGTTTGTGTGGGTGCAGTTCAATATTCCTGCACCCTCCTCCAGGGAGGGGGCGTGGGGGTGGGGGAGAGGAGTGGGGAGGACAGACAGAACAAGAAGCTGCAAGCAAAGCGAAGGCCGGGGCAGCCACTCATGCGCTCCATGCGTTCAGCAGACCTATGGGGGACCAGAGGATGAGGGGAGAGAGATGGAGAAGGATGGAGGGGACACCCAACCAGCTAGCATTCCACAGCGTCGGACTGAATCGGTTAGAATGCCAGCAGCCGTTAAAAAAACAAATAAGCGCTATTCCAAGAAGGAATCCTATCCCTCATTCAATCGTTTTTGAAAGGCAGTTATATTATTGGGTATCCCTATACATTGGGATTGAAGGCAGAGGAGAGAGGCAGCATGTAGACAGAAGACATGGCTACAGATATCCAGATGCGGCACAGTATGGTAGGAAATGTGGAGGTACTGGGGAAGGGAGGAGCTGGAGGTCGATGGAGGGGAGCAGAGTGACGGCATCGTTAGTGGTGCAGGGAGGGTGTGCGTGCGGCCGCGCGTCTCCCGCGGAGGGGTCATCGGGGGGATTTACCAGCACTGTGGCTGTGTGCTCCAGCAGGGTGGGCCGGGACACCCCCGCGCCCAGCCCTAGGGGCAGAGAGTACTGGGGGGCTAGGCCTGCTGACGGAGGGTGCAGGGTGGCCACCATCAGGGGGGTGCAGGAGCCCTACGGTTGGTGGAGGGTAGAGTATATGTGGGCACAGGGTTAGGGTACAGTGAAAGGCCGGGAGCCTGTTTTGGCTCCTCCACGTCGCTAGGAAGAGGATTTCCTTGAGGGCAGGGTAAGGAAGGAAAGATGGCAGTAGACTGGCTGATAACGGATAGCCACGAGCATCCAGGTCATCTGAAAGAGGGAGGCATAGATCTATCCATTCAATTCACCGCCCGACTCTGAAAGCAGTATTTGAATCAGACAAATCAGCAACGAAACAGAGCTTGATTGGAAATGTGCGTTGTGTCATTTCTACATTTAAAATAGTAAATGAACCACTACAGATGTCCGTACAGTCTCAATGACCAACCAATCAGCTTTCAGTCCAGTCTAGGTTAGCCACCTATCAGCTATCTGCAAATTGTGTGTGAGAGGGCATCATAACTCTTATGATGAGCTTACTAATCATTCCATTGCTACTCGTATTCTCATAGTCTTTCGGTAAAACTAGCTTTGTGACGTTAAACTTAAAATGGTTTCACTATAATGAAACTCAAATATGTCTGAGGTTATTGCAAGATATCCAAACTTTCTGTGTACTCCAAACAAACCAAAAGCCATGTGCCGCCGAATACACAGGTTACAAGGTTCATCAACAGTAGTAGTCTAACGATAAGGCTGGAAGTCCGTAGTTCCTGCTTTCGTGCCATACAGGATTTCATTTAACCCCACACAACAATAATGACACAACAGTGGCCATTGATGAATTGCGAAAGTTGTGGCATCTGTTGACTCGACCTCAAACCCTTCCCTGACTCTGCGCCGTTTGTTTGAACACAATGCTACGCTTAACATCACGAGAGACCGGTTTGTAGTACTAACCTGGGTGAGCATGCTGGGCGGGAGCTGCAGTGACTGGGCCGACTGGTTCTGAGGTACTATGGGCACAGAGTTATCCATCCTCACAGGGTAGGCGCCGCTCTTGTTGGAGGACTGCAGCCCTGCAACCAAACCACAGAGCCCTCAGTGGACGAGCTACACAGTACACTGTGTTCAGAAGTTCCTCAGTGTCTGTTTGGACATTATGAGACTGTGTTCCTATGAATGTCTCTCACTTTGAAGAGACATACAACCTTGTTTTTCAAATAGATTACGGGGGACTTTCTTCCTGGTACCTTGGATGGTGGTGGGGGGGCAGACGATGAGCGTCTGCTGGAAGGGCTCCGCCTGGCTGCACAGGCCGGCAGCGCGGGTCTGCAGCGGGACGCCCTGCTGGGTCAGACCGGGAATGTTGATGGTAGCCTGCTGGTACAGAGCCGGCTGGTAGTTGAGCAGTGGCACCGTCCCCGCTGCTGAAGGCACCTGTTGAGAGAGAGACAGAGAGACACAGAGAGAAAGAGAGAGACAGAGACAGAGAGAGAGACAGAGACAGAGACAGAGACAGAGACAGAGACAGAGACAGAGACAGAGAGAGAGAGAGAGAGAGAGAGAGACAGAGAGAGAGAGAGAGAGAGAGAGAGAGAGAGAGAGAGAGAGAGAGAGAGAGAGAGAGAGAGAGAGAGAGGAAGAGCGAGAAAGAGAGAGAGGAAGAGAGAGAAAGAGAAAGAGAGAGACAGAGACAGAGAGAGAGAGAAAGAGAAAGAGAGGAAGAGAGCGAAAGAGAAAGAGGAAGAGAAAGAGAAAGAGAAAGGAGAGACAGAGACTGAGACAGAGACAGAGAAGAGAGAGACAGAGACAGAGACAGAGAGAGAGAGAGAGAGAAAGAAGATAGAAGAGAGAAAGAAAGAAGAGAGAGAAAGAGAAAGAGAGCGAGCGTGAGAGAAGAGAGGAGAGAGAGTGAGAGAAAGAGAAGAGAGAGAAAGAGAAAAGAGAAAGAGAAAGAGAGAAGAATCCAGCAGATTAGCCCTGGGACGACTGCATCATGTCTGTCTGTCTGTGAGTGAGTGTGGTAGAATGCTGCGTGCCTGGTTGTGCTGGTTGAGCTGACTGCTAAAGGTGACCGTGAGGTTGCCCGCGGAGGCACTGGGAACAGTGTTGGTGGAGTACAGGGATTTGCTGTTTTCGTAGGAGGAGCTCCGTCTCTTGCAGATCTCCATGTTCTGAAAGCACGACTTCACACTTGGAGAGGAGGAACAGACACACATTAGCCAGGCAACCCAACAAGCACCTATGCACCATAATTAAACCTAGCCCCTATTATATTATTGATCCAAGTGAAAGTGATGTTTGTTGTTGATGCATGTAATATAGGAGCAGGTAGGCTTCCTCTGCAAGGAAGTCTACAGGTGGACGATGCGATACGACCTTTTCGGCTGGGGTCAAGCTACCTAACCACTCGACTATAATGCAACATTCATCTCTATTCACGAATTATAAGTATAATTACATGTTAATATACCATCCCTGAGAGCTGTGGGGGTAACTAGTAGTAGTCCACGTAAATTACTCTCACGGGGTAACTACCAGCATTAGTAGTACTCCATGTTAATATACACTCACTGAGAGCTGTGGGGGTAATCCATGAGGTGGCTCATCGTGACGAAGGGGTGACCCAGGGTTTTTGTGGGCGTGATCCTCTTGTCTGCGTCCAATCGGAGCATCCTTTTCAAGAGGTCTATGAATTCCCTCCGGTCGGCCTTCTCTGCCAGCATGTCTGTTCCCTCCAGGTGGGAAGACAAGTTGACCTTGGAGGGAGAGGAGGAACAAGGCAGAGTCCATGAGCGGTTACTGCTGTTGTGCATGTTTGACAAAGCATGAACGAAGGAAAAAGCATAATAGAGAGGGATACATGCTGCCCTCAGTGCCAGCCAAGAGCAGGGAAAGCCTACCTGCATCATATCATCCAGACAGTTGAAGATGTATTTCCTGGCCTCCTTTGACTTGATGCCCAGCTCCACCTCCTGCTCTGAAGGAGTCTGAAAGGAGCAAAGAACGTTACTGCTGATTTAACACACAAACAGGGCAAACATTTAGAAAAGGGCTGCAACTAACGATTATTTTAATGATCCATTAATCTGTCGATTATTTTTTCGATTAATCGATGAATCGAAAAAAAAAGAAGAAACATTTGCAATTGCCGCATCTTTGTTCTAAAACTGAACATTACTTCCAGTTCACAGTGCAGACTGAAGTGAAAAAACACCAGGTTATTGCTCCAACGTCCCGGAACTAATAAAAGCAAAATTAAATGATATAAAAATTAAAAAAACATAACTGGGATAACACAAAGAAAACATACAATGTATGATATACATTTATATATATATATATATATATATATATATACAGTGCAGTGATGTTGATAGGTTTTCAATGTAGTGAGTCCCCGGGACCCACAGGTGGCGAGTTGGGTGGGTCCCTGAGAAATTTAATGGGTCCCGACTCCCCAGTTTAAAAAATGTGTTTCTTTTTTATTATTATTCTATTTCTTAAATTAAATTAATAGTGTTAAACTCCTTGATGGTGGTATGATATGGTTAGAGCTGGAGTACTCAACCGTTCATGTTTAACACTAGAAACGCCGGGCCATTTTTACTTACTCCTAGCGCCGCAAGAGGGGTCAAATGACCCCTAAGTCATTTTAATGAGAGGCTGTGCATTTGCACATAATGATCACTTGGTGGCGCCAATGAGCTATTACAGCGCGAGCGCCACATTTGTGTGTGCGTGTGTGTGTGTCACAAGCCTAGTCCTCACGATTTTGTCATAAATGTACATATATTCAATCAGAAGGATTGCAAAAAAATCCTGTTTGATTTGCTCATTCGACACGAATGAGCACAGCATCGAGGAGTGGAAACGTGGGTTTATTTACTATGAAGTTCGTATTTTTAATTGTTGAAATGAAATCAGCGGTGACGAGCTAGTTGTTTTGGTAGCGGCTAAATTAGCATGTCGCGATACTTTGTACAGGGGATCACGTCTGCGCCGAGTAGAGCGCAGAGGGTTGAAACAGCGCTTGTCCGATCTGCTCACATGAAGGTTTCTTTGGCCAGTTACTGTGATTAAACACGAGTTGTTTAATGTTCACTATCGTTTTTCATGGGGAAAATGAGATGCGTCCCCGGGACGCATGGATAGTGAGTTTAGTGCGTCCTTTCAGATTTTAATGCGTCAGGGACGCAGGACGCGTACCTAGCAACATCACAGTGTATAACTTGGTTGAGTACGGGAGTGATCGTACCTGCTCATTAAAGGGGACTTTTAAAAATCTTGTCCCGTCCGCAATCTCCGTCCCCGGCCACTTGCGCCGTTTGATGACAGATATTGGCCGCACACCAAACTCCTCCTTAAGGGATGTCCATGTTTAACCGATAATTCCTTTAACCGGTGAATACTAACGGTTAAAAATAAATTAAATCATCTTAAAGGGGAACTATGCTACTTTAGCCACTTCTTCGCTGTTTTCTTGGTTTGCGCTCGCATTGAGCTCCCCGCACAGCTTCGAGGAGATATTTTACAACACTGTCGTAACAACTCGTTGACGACCCTTCCCCATCCACTTCCACCAGTCAGCACCAGTCAAGACTCAAGTCAAGTCAAGTCAAGAATCCTCCCTCTGGCCAAGCACAGTTTGTACAGCATATTGTCTCTAATTGAATTATAAAACTACTGTTATTTGTGAAATTTAACATTGAAAATAAACCTCTTTGTTTTTTTGTTTTAAAGGTGTAAAGGACTGGCGTGAGAAGGAGATAATTGTCAATGAATCCAGCCTCATGTCACTATTCAAAATCAAATATACTGGTGAGAATAGATGCCCTTTTTCTCGCGCATTATACCGCAATACACTATGGGGGAAGTGGACATGTCTGCAAGGCTGCAAGATTAATCTACTCAACAAAGAAGTCAGTCTATTGGCCTGGCCTCAGTATCAGACGTAATGGCTCCAGTGGGAATGCAAATGTGATCTTACCCTCTCTCAGTTAGAGAGAGGAAGCGATGAATTTTAAGATGAAGGGAGAATGTATAGAATTCCATTTAATGTGAATAGTAATTATATAAACAAGGTTAATATAATTTGTATATTTTAGTTATGATTGATCTCCCCAAATGCCAGGCCTTCTCATATGATGGAATGAGGGAGAGGCGCTACCTCGCTATCCTAGAGCACAATGAAAACATTGTGAAAAGGAAACAAGACAGCACAGTGACAGTGTATTACCATGTGCTCTTTGAATAGTATAATAACCAAAATTAGAAAGTTCACAGCTAACTCAATAGGCATACGTCGCTGAAAGGTTTAATCTATTCCTGGGGAGAGAAGTCTACTAGACAAATCTTCATTCAGATTTTCTTTCTAATCATATTCCTTGTCATTTACAGGAGATCCACGGTTCAGCAGGTGTACTGCAAGAAGTCGGACATCTAATCAAGAGGGTCATGGACAGAAGACATGCAACAACAACATCACATAACATCAAGTTCAAAGTCCCAACCTCCTCACTCACCCTGCCACAACCTGCTTTGTCACCCAACATTTCCCCCTGTACCTAAACCACCAAAGGAGGCTGCCACAACTTTGTTCCAAAGCCGCTTTTGAGACCTCTTCCCATAGCCAACTCCATCTCTCTCTACTCCGCTCTTCTGGGACACCTCCAGCAGTGCCTTTTTAGATTCTCCCTATACTGTAAATATATATTATATTTCATCTAGTTTTACCCTGTTTATTCTTTCATTTGTGAATAAAAAATATAATGTAACCCCTGCTCTGTCTGTCTACACCAAGGTTCAACATTATAAACTTGGAAGGAGGTAACTGATATGCAAATAACTTCTAGTGCAATTTAGACTTATAATACTTTATAAAAATGGTGTATGACCGTTATTCTGCTATTGTTTTAATCTAAGGCAACAGTAGCTTAGTAGCTCCACTTGTGAAATGTTGGTCGTCCAATAATATTATTTCTCGAAAATACACTTGGAGCAACGCTAAGGACTACAACAACGTGAATTTGAACCATTTATTTCATGGAATATAAACAAAAATATAAACAATGAAACTTATAGTTCCTCCTGAGCGTCGTCAGCTTCTTGGTGCCCGCAGTACTGGCCGTCTGGAGCTGGATATTTTAGTCGGATGGTCTGCACGACGCAAGTAGGTAGAACGACACGACAGCCTCTGCCCAAGCTCTCGCCTTGCAGGACCCATTCCAGAAAGTGTCAGTAGGTCGTTAGGCGATATTGTCAAGACAAAAACATTGAGCACACAGTTAGCGATAGATGGTCTTTATGCAGTTAACATGCCACGATAGTAACAGAAAGAAAATAAAAACACTCACTTTACAGTTGGACGTCCGTTCGTCCCTGCAGGCTTCGGCTGACGTTTCCAGTTCACCTTTGGGATTCTGAAATAGGCCTCCAGGACGCCGCTGTCCATATGCGGTGGGAAACTAGGATGCTCCACAGCACATACGGTACATCCGTGTCCTTGTCCGATTCAGATTTCGTCCAGAAGAAATCAACATCTTTGAAATTCTTTGCAGCAGACGGACTCTACCTCTGTGTCCATAGGCGCACAGTGAGAGCACAGTGTCCGTGACACTCCGGTCTTCTGCCTTGGCTGTAGCAGCTGCCTCCTGTTCTTCTAACAGCTTCAGCTGCTCGACGCTATATTGCGGCTCGTAAAGGTAGCCACGAACAACTGATTCAAGCAACAGATCTTCGAAATCCCCATCTTCTATATCAGATCCAGTACCTTCCGCCATGGTCGTTAATTCATTTTTCTCTGTGGACGCTGTGGATGTCAGTTTCTGCTGGTGAAGTCCCACCCACTGGCACTGATTTAATAGGTTTGTAGCGTCAGTGGGGTGCTTGTAGTCCTACGAGAATCCTCCCCTCTTAAACTTCCTGCTTTAAATGACGCAAAAATCGTCATATTGCGTCATTTAAAATGGGAAGTGTTAGAGATCGATACAGATCTCTCCGGTCTCAGGGGAAAATAAGGAATGATGCACGACCATTCAAAAATCTGAGTGGGTTTCTAACGATACAAAGCTTAATGGAAATGGGTGAAGTTTTCCTTTAACATTCCAAGTCTTTATTGATACCACTATTGATACTTTTCTATTATTTTGTTGTAATAGAACTTGCATTATTGCTTCAATTGCTGATAAAATGATCATAGCTCAAGATAGGACGTTAAAAAGGTCATAATTCCATCTTCACTATTTTATATTGCTTGGAAAACAAGGTTTTGCAAAATCTCAAATTTCATTTATTTTGTGGTTCATTGGAACACATCAATCATATTACTGAGCCGACCTGAAAGCATCACATTTGACCCTGTTTGTTACTTTTTAAGCTAACTAGCTCTATATCATGCCGATTTTAACATGGATTTAAAAACTGGATTATTATTTTTAACTGACGGGACTTTACCGTCCGGTTGTGGGATTACTACCACTGCTTTGAATGACTGTCGATGCACGCGGTGCCGACACCGAGTTAGTCTGCACACCGTCTGCAGCAGCAGCAGCTGACAGAGTTTTTGGTTGGACTAGACGGATACTGAGTTGAAGGAGTTTTTTTAACCCAAAGACAGCAAAGGTACAACACTTTTATATAGGCCTACAGTCCAGTGTTAAGATATGACCAAAATACAAGCTGTGGTCGCTCACACTTAAGCTCGCTGTGGGCGTGCATGAACCATGAACCAACGCTTTTAGTAATCGATTTTTACCGATTCGTTGTTGCAGCCCTAATTTAGAAGAATATTATGGAATATAGTTGCATGCATTCATGAAGGGGTCCTAATGTATGACAATTATGGTTAACTAATGAATACAATTAAAAAGAGAAAAGCCTCTAGAATAGTACGTAAAAAGGCTGCCTCACCGTTGGTCTAAATAGGACATCCCCACTAGCCCTCAAAAGGGAACATATTGACATGTAATCTTAGTGTACCTTGAGTCTCCAGAGGGGGTAGCTGGAGTCTGTGCCGCGGTTGAAGAAGCGGCTGGTCTTTGTGCCGGCACTAAGCAGATATTCTGCCGGCAGGCCCTGGGTCTGGGAGATGTAGCGGATCTGGACAAACACCAACAGTTTGAGTTTTGAATCCCAAGGAGGATTTGTAACAGAAGATACACACTGTTTTTAGTTTTTAACAGTTGACATCTTTATCCCAATAGTTGTCATTCAGACTTGTACATCAGAATGCATCATGGGATTTATTTGGCAGATACTCCTCCATTTTGTGGTGCCTTGAGATTTGAAGTAATGTAAAATCTGAAATGAATGTGAATGTAACCCAACATACGCTACCAAAAACTTTTTTTCATATCTAGAATTATAAACATCGGGGCAATTTCAAACCCAATGTCCCCCATAATGATAAAGAATTTCAGGATAATTACAAAAACATCATTACTACCGATAACATTCCTGCTATACTTCCGAGATGGAGGCAGTCATTGGGATGTGGCATCACGATGTGTCGTTTTAGTCAGATTTTATACTCGGTTTTGAAGTATTAACCAGAGCACTATGCATATATATGTGTTTGTTCATATTACCCCTCGCAGAAAATCAGCATTGCGTCTCCCACATTAAAACACATTGGGGAATAAGTCAATACTTCAGTGGGGTAGGGCTTGCAGCGGTTTGGCACCCACCTGGTCGTACTCCGAGGCTCCAGGGTACAGAGGCCAGCCCAGGAACAGCTCTGCGATCACACAGCCCAGGGACCACATGTCGATGGCCTCGCAGAAGGGCAGGCCGAGAATGATCTCTGGCGCCCTGGGGGGACAGAGCGAAGGGTTACGTGAAATCCCGCATGGAACGCCCCAATTAGGGCTGGGCGATATTACGATATCATACCGTGGACGATATGAAAGTGTCTACCGGGAGAGATTTGGCCATATCGTTTATACGGAGAGAGAAAAAAAAAAAAATAATAATAATAAAAATGGCGGTGGATGGAACTGCAGTTAACTGCAGTTGCGCCACAACGGGGCCCTGCAGCAGAGTGCTTAGCTGTAAGACATTTAACTATTCCCAGAAGAAGAAACGTCACCAGCCAATCTTGTAAACATCAATGTTTACAAGATGTTTGCACTATATGACACTGCAGTTAATGACAGATTGTTCGCTACTTACTCCTTTGTAAGCATGGAAATTCAAGTTCAAAATAAAAGAAAAAACTGATAAAATGTGAAGTATGGTTATTTTAAGCCATTTATTATTTTAATTTACTTCAAAAATACCATATCGTGATATATATCGTGATATAAAATTACTCATATCGTGATATAAGATTTTGTCCATATCGCCCAGCCCTAGACCCAATAATGATGTTCTTACCATGTTCTTGGCGTGGTGGAACCACGCCAAGAACTCCTATCCAGCACTGCCTATCTCTGCATCGGAACATAGTTATTTTTATTTATTTTATTTACAAGTGGTGTGATGAATTATGTCTTAGCTTGCGGGCATATCTTTTCTTCCGAAAATACACGGCCAAGAGACTTGAGCTAGACATGCCCATGGCTTCCAGCGTCACTCTGGCGGGTTTTGATAGCGGTTCTGCAGAACGCAGGCTCATTGTTTGTTGACGACAAAGGGGAGCAACTTTTCCATCTTTTGCATGGGAGCTTCATTCTCTTTTACAAGCCCGGATGGTAGCTTGAGTCTCTTTAACAAGCATGGATGGTAACTTGCGTCTGTAACTAGCACGAATGGGAGCTTCCATCTCTTTAACTAGCACGGATGGGAGCTTCCATCTCTTTAACTAGCTCGGATGGGAGCTTGTGTCTCTAACTAGCATCGATGGCAGCTTGCGTCTCCATCTAGCACGGTTGGGAGCTTGCGTCCTTTACCTGAGAGCCAGTTATCGCACGCCTTGGTGCCTCAGTGAAATCGGGAGTCGCTGTCGCGCTCGATTTGCTTAAGGCCAAAGAGAAACTAACAGCGGGATAGTTTGGTATGCCTGAGTCCTAGCCGAAAGGTATAAGATTCAATCCCAAATGTCTGTAGTCTAACTTAGGCAAGACATCCAAACCATAATTGGTCATTGAGGCATTCCTTTAGATAAGTGTCAACTAAAAACCTTCATAGACTTAGTAAATAGCATAGCTCCAGGTTCGCTTCCATCATAAATAACTCCCTAAGCCATCCCTTAGCCAACCTACCTGTAGTATCTGGACTGCAGGTATGTGGAGCAGACGGCCTTGGAGACGTGGCTGGCGGAGCCAAAGTCGATGACCTTCACCCGGTAGGGCTGTCTCAGGGGATCCACCAGCATGATATTCTCTGGCTTCAGATCGGCGTGGATTAGCCCCAAACTCTTCAGCTTCATCAGGGCTGTGGCCACCTGGAACACAGCAACATAAAACCAAAGATTACGCACTTCCACCCCTATGCACACTGACAGAGAGAGAGCCTGAGGACGACTGAGCTGAAGAATATCTCAAACGCTGGTCAGGGGAGCTGACCTGTTGTAAGATGGGCCGGATGTGGCGCAGGGGAAGAGGGCTGAACTTGCTGTGCTTCAGGAAGTCGTACAGATTCTGCTCCAGCATCTCAAACACCAGGCAGGTGTGGCCCTTGTGTTGGAAGCACTCGTACGAACGCACAAAGTTGTACTCATCCGCATTCTCCGCACTCAAACGATTGAGGATACCAACCTGTGAATACAAAAGCATCGCCTTGAGTAACAAGTCCCAGAGTGAGCTTGTACATTTTGGGGAATGGAGTCTAAATGAATACTAATTACAACCAGCGGTGAACAAGCCCATACCTCGATCTGGCCCTGGCGAGCGTAGGAGGGGTGGTTCTTGAGGATCTTGATGGCCACTATCTCGTTGGTGCCCCTCTTCCAGCACTTGGCCACCTGTCCGAAGGTCCCCCTGCCCAGGAATTCCAGCACCTCGTAGCTGCAGGCCATGGAGCACAGGATCTCGTGCTGCACCAGCTGGTAGTCACCCTCGCCGTTGGAGCTGCTGCTCTTGGTGGTGGTGGCCGAGTGGGGGATGGACTGCCCCGTGCCCCCTCCCCCGCCACCCACCGTGCGGGTGGAGTAGGTCGCGGCGGGGGCCGAAAGCTCCTCCAGGATCTGGACGCTGCCACAGCCGCTGCCCTCGCTGGCCTCCTCCGCCTTCCTCTTCTGGCCGTGGCGGTGGGCCCGCGTGTCGGAGGCCGCCTCGGCGTGGGTGTGGCCGTAAGAGGTGGCCTGTTCGTTGGCGAGGCGTCGGCCCGAGCCCCGCGGGGCACTGCCTGTGCTGTCGGCCGCCCTCACCACCACCTGCCCCCTGGAGCCAGGCGCCACCGGGGGGAAGACCAGGGAGGGGGCGAAGGGCGGCACAGCCAGGGCCGGGTTGAAACTGTAGGCTGAGGGTCCGGCCATGGAGCCATAGCCCTCAGTAGTGGACACATCCCACACGTTGCTCTCCACCTTCAGCTTCTTGACCCGGCAAAAGGCACTGGAGGAGATGGAGGGAGGGGAGAAGACCTGCAGCTGGGAGCTCATGGCTGTACGGAAGCGGAGAAGAAGAGGATTGGCAGGGGAGAAAGGTTAAAAACAGGAATTAAAAAGAGTGTTTGAATTTCTTTAATATTCATTTAGGATGAGAGTATTTCACATTAAAGGAATTTTATATTTGAAAAACAGCTTGTAAAGGCCAACTGAAAAGGAGCCTTGATTGCAGAAACAGGTACAAGAGCCCCCTCTGACAGAGTTGTACTTACTTAGTACAATAAGATGCCCATGTCGCGATTTAGTACTGTAAAATATATCTGCAGATAGGACCCCTTACCATAAAAACTCCTAATATCATTGGAAATGTATATACATATTTAAGAAATATACATGTATTATTATACATGGGCTCAAATCGATTTTGGAAATGGAGGAATGGTTTGCTTTTTGTAGCCAAGTCGTGGGGAAGTTCCACCACCTGTATAACTGGTCTACTGGGCACACAGTTAAACAAGAGCTTCACTCAGTACCAGTTGCAATAAGCTCACAAGGCTAGCCATAAGACTACGTCTTCAAAATCCATGTTTAGTGGCCAACTGTGGTATTGATAGAAATCCTTTTCCAAATGTGACCCAGTAGAAAACCCATTTCTAAAGCAATTTGGTAAACTAGCAGAATTTGGAAGAGTTGTTTTCTTTGTACAAGCCACATCATCATCCCGAATTGTTGTGGAGCCACTTCCCTACGACTCAGAGTGTCGAGTGTTGTTAAAGTGGGTAAACACATGCAATTGTTTGGCTTGAGTCAAATTCTTGCCAGTCAACGTCAGAAAATAGTCTACGCAATAACAGCAGTCTATACCAACAAAGAAAAAACAAAAAGTTGCCTTAGTTTAGGAAGCCTTTTGGCAGGCCTGTGCATTTCCACTGCAAGAGATACTTAATGTCATCGTTTCTTCAATATAAATGGGTGCGTAAGTGACACAGGAGATTTCTTCGCACCAAATACTGACATGGTAAACATGTTCTGCAGGCCGATCGCATTGGAAGGCCTGCAGAAAATGACCTGCAATGGACCCACGTAGCAAAACAACAAGCACGACGTTATTAGCCATGTATCACATACGCCGAACCGATTCGATTTAGAAATAATGTGCGACTTTGTATACAGTGTTATTAATTGATTTTTTTATATAAACATGCACTAAAATGACACTAAAATGAAAATGCGAGTGAACTGGCTCTCTGATCCGAAAGGCCGAATACTGATCCGGATTTCTCTTTCTGCAAACCAAGAATTGGCCATTTGTTGTTAGTCTTTACCAAACATTAAAGACATCGCATAACGCAACAAGCATTTCAAATACACCGCATAAACAGATGAATCTTCTTATTCTAATATTTTGCAGCATATATATATACACATACATACATCATTATTTTTTACCAACTCGGTGGCCTCCTTAAATCCGAAGGGTTGCGATCATCAATCGTGGGGTTTGAATCATAGTGAATATATTGTACTATAGTTTAATCATTAAGACAGAATCAAGACACTGTCTCCTATCAGTTGCGACCTAAATGTGTAATAGCGTTGTTAACTACATAATAAGCTTTATAAGAGGCAGGCTAACATGTTCAGGCCACTGTCCCCAGCCGTATTCATACAACTTCTCAGGGTGGGATAATGTCTGGCCAATTGTTGACGATAGTTGGTCAAAATATGTACTAGGTACAGCAGATGTAAAAGATGAACCAATAGACATCCATACAACAAGCAGGTCGAGGTGGCCTACCGAGTCCTCTCCGGTCGAAGTGGTTTCCATCTCGGGTTTAAATCCCACTGCAGTTCCAGAGAGCTGTGGCTAACGCTAGCTAGCTACCTATTAGCTAGGCCTGCATTGTTTCTTATGTGAGACGGCTAACACATCAGTGCTAACGGTGTCGACGCTTTGGAAAGAAACAACTACGGGGTGCCATTCAAAAACCGATGGTCTACTTCTTTATAAAACAGTGTGTAACTGTCGGTATTGAACAATAAAAAATAGATAAGAAACACAGTATAAATACCTCTAAAGATACAGCAGCCCCTCTGGCAGCAGCAAATCCACTTTTCGCCGGAACTAACCACGTAATGAGAGCAGCGAAATTGTCGTCATTTCCTGTAGATGCAACGTAAATTACAGAAAACACCCAGGAAGGTGTATTCTATGATTAAAGGGGTGTTCTGTATGTATTATTTGATTTTCTGTTATACCCCCCAACACACACCCCACCCCATACCTTCAATAAATTGCTTTCAATCCCACTGTGGAATAAACATTGTTTACGTGTACATTCACATTCACATTTATAAACCAGGAACGAATTTTAAAGTGCAAATTTTTTTAATTCTGATTTCATTTTACAGCAGAAATTATGTAAAGCATTCAGAAGACATTTTCCACATATGAGGGCAATTCAAAAACACTTGGCCTCAGCAACCAAATATTATTTTAAAAGCATCAGCTATCCAGTGATGCTTGTGCATGCACAATTGTCCAAAAAAATGAATACACAAATAAATAAAAACTAGCCCACAAAATGGGGGAATGAGAGAGAAAAGAGACATGTTAAATGAGGAGGTAGACGGCAACACAATGAGTGCACAATTGCAGGCAAGGGTGGAACCTAGCAGAGGATGGGATAGCCGGAAGTCAGAGTGAGAGGAGATGATGGGAAGGAGAGGTCAAGCCATAGAGTTTATCTAAAAGGGGTCTACCATTCTTGCATGCAGTGTGATGTTTGGCCATGCTCTCCTAAGACAAGGCCTGTGTCGGATCAGGTCTCTGAAACATATCACAAGACCTCTGAGGACAGAGGACAATTACAAACTTCTTGGCCAGTCGGGTCTGTGATGGAAATATTTGATGTATTGTATTGTATTTTCCTATAATAACCAGAATTCTCTCTGTGAATCGACAATGTGTGTGTGTGTGTGTGTGTGTGTGTGTGTGTGTGTGTGTGTGTGTGTGTGTGTGTGTGTGTGTGTGCGTGTGTGCGTGTGTGCGTGCGTGTGTGTGTGTGTGTGTGTGTGTGTGTGTTTGTGTGTGTGATTAGCGAGTGATTCTGTACAATGTCTGCGTTCCAAAAGGTTTCTGGTAAGAAGTTTGAGAAGAAGAAGAGACACAGGAACAGAGAGGAAAAGCAGTGCAGTGGGGTCAGTCTCTCACTCACACAAGAAGGTTGCTCCAATTGAGATTTTTAGCAAATATGAAATTATAAAATATTCTAAAACAGCTGGATGGATCCATTATTTAAATTTAAAAAAGGTTGTTATAAAAAATAGGGATTTGGGCCTTCCAAGTCTTCTGAACAAAGTAAACAAAATAAAGCTATTTGCAATACACCAAATAGTTTGAGGTTGATGTAATTTTGATGCAAACATCTAACATTACATTGCTTCATAATCTAAATAGAAATTTAAGTAGGCCAATAATGACGTCAACTTTACCTATTACTCTGATAAACAACATTTTGTGAATAAATTAAAAAAAAAATCCCTATACTTATACTTATTAAAAGCTATTCAGTTACCAATACTAACTAATCAATGACCAAGTGGAGCATCTCTAACCCACATACAATCTCTAAATCTTTCTCCCAGAAACACACATGCATACAAAAGCGCACGCACCTGTACACACGCACACACACACACAAACACACCTACATACACACTCACACAAATACATGTTTGCGCTGGCATGCACACACACACACACACACACACACACACACACACACACACACACACACACACCACACACACACACACACACACACACACACACACACACACACACACACACACACACACACACACTGTGTTCTCCTTCTCCCCGTTCTTCAACCCTGAGTAAAACCTAAGTCTGAACTGTTCCCAAAGACATGAGTGCAGAGAGAGGTGGGTGGGTGGTTGAGTGTACTCATATCTGTGTGTCACATCTGTGTACATTGAGGTGCACATGAGAGAAAATCAAAATGAAAAGGATAGAGAAACACAAAACAAGAGGATGAGTAGGACATAATTGGTTTCAGGGAAAACTGCTTGGTTTCGCTTTATGTTAAACGCTGGAAGAACATTTTCTAGACAGTCAAAGAAACAAGTTCATGCAGAAAAAAAACATATCTCTTTTAACAATGACATTGAAACTTTGAATAAACGCTTGTGACAGCGCCTACCACACAAAGAAACTGAATTTCGTGTTTTTTTTTCATAATAACATTGCAAAAAAACAACATTGAAGTAACCCGAGGTGAGAAGTATAACTGTTGTTACGGATTTCTGACATTAAGCAAAACCTCACATCATCAGTGCATAAGCATCCATTCACACCACCGACAAACTCATCTTTAACTCAGACTTGGCTCATCAAGTTCAACACATTTCCTTGAGCAGAGTCGTCTACAGACAATTTAGGAAAATAAACAGGTCATTTTTTTAACCTTTAAGAGTACATACAACAGATGGTTCCTGATATTATCTTATCTCCTTTACGTTAGTGAGCAGGCACTTTCTAAACAGAGCTGTCTAGAATTATAGGGTACGGATCATACAATGGCAGTAGGATGAGGAGACCAAAATAAAAGGGGAACGGAAAGAGGGAGAAAGAACATTCTAGATTCAACTGAAAGCTTTGGCTGGAGGCCCAAACTGTCTGTCTTATGGCGATCTCCTCAAAATCCAATATTTTACTGTAAAATAACCCTATTTCATTATACACAGTGCCTTCTTACCTGTAACTGTGATCTGTCATTGCATTCACAAAATTCAGCATAATCATCATGTCATCATCATCATCATCATCACCATCACCACCATCACCATCATCAAGCTTGACCTCTAAAAGCTAATATTTTAAAGGTCTTTACAGATGAACTAGTTCTAGATCTTCTACATGTGTTATGCTCTGTTTGTATTGCCTCCGTGGATCTAAAATGTTCTGATATTTTGGGTTTACTTTTTTCCCAAATATAACATATTATTAGGCAAAATAGCATTCAAAGTAGTTGGCACCACTGGCAAAAGGGATTTCGCTTTTGCTAGCTAAGAAACAAAAGCACAAAGTGTAAATGTTCTCTTTTGAAAGATAATTGTTTCAGCTAACTTTGTTTTTC
>NC_044060.1:21866914-21871914 GCF_902167405.1 Gadus morhua | reverse complement strand
ATGCCACTTGGAAATCCCAAAATTAACTGAAAGGATTCAAATGAATACACATTTGGTATGGTGATATCTGGCTAGAGTTTTATAATGAATGAAGATGAAAGTTCACACAGACATTATTTGGCTCATACCTGTTTGTATTTCTTGTAACAGCGCTGGATCACTGTTGCGATCTCTTTGCGTTGTTCCTGAATGGTACCCTGGGTGCAAGTAGATCAGAGCCCATTTCAGTATCTTACTCCAGTGAGATCATTTGTTTATTAAGAGCATGTCACGGCTATGCTACAGTGAAATAAGGTATTATCATCTTTGTTGTTCTGAAGAATATGTCAATACAAAACAAGAGTCTGCGACTGATGATTTCCCTCCTCAAACCATGACTCACATAGGGACTCATGTAAGCTTTAGAGTAGTGCTGTATGTATTGAAGTATTCCTTTTGGACATTTATCCAATACAAATATTAAATTTTCTACAATACAGCGTTTCAGAAATGCAGTTATGAGGTTGCACTGCACTGTTTCAAAGATTTATGGATATGTTCTTGGCTGCTTGTCAGACTAATGTAGTTAATGTAATTAAAACTTTGGGCGTTGGCAACCTGGGTACAACCTGGAATTCTTTATGACCTTTTATAGCCCGAAATGGTTCATCGACTCATCCTTTTAATCGCCAATCAACCATTGATTGATGGTTTTAATGGACAATCAAATAATACTTCTGAGTTGCAGCCCTGTGCATGAGGTCACAGACAGAGTGCTTTTAATGGAGTATACTATGTCCTCTGGGATGTGCAGGTGCACACGCACATTTAGGAGGACAAAGTGTACACGTGCAGTTGCATTACCTTGTGTCTTCTGAGGTTTTGTAGAGCATGCCTAATGGCCTCATGCAGTTCTCTCCGCTCTGCCTCGCTCATGGCTAGACGGGACGAGTCGGCCTTCAGCCTCCCCTCTTTCGTAGCTGCACACAGGGCAGAGGCCCAGTCCGAAGGGGAGGCCAGGCCTTGCTTAGCCTGGGGACTTTCCTGAAACTCCGGCCCTGAGAGAAGGTTGAACCTGGGGCATTGAGTCTGGGGCTTGACGTGAAGGAACCTAGAGAGAATCCGGCACATTTATTTTTTAATTTCATAGTGCCCAAAAAGGCTAATTGAGAAGGATATTTAATAAAAAATGGATGTTTTGGGAATGTTTTAAACTCACCTTTCAATATCGCCAAGGTAACCAGCCAACAAACTGTTGATCCCCTCCATGGCTGCGTCGGTCTCCATGGTAACCGAGGACTCCTGCTTCATCCTGTCCGGTGAAACTTCCATGATGTGGTCAGCCAGCATCATGATATCCGCCTTCAACCCACACACATGCACACGCAAACACACAGACACACAGACACACACACACACACACACACACACACACACACACACACACACACACACACACACACACACACACACACCCGCACACACACACATTAGCACTCATTAACACAAATGAACGGCTCAAAAGCATGTAAAGTATAACACAACAAGGAGGTAAATAACTTGTTCGTTCCCACCTGCAAATCCTCTGGACTGTCCTGATAGGTCAGCAGTTCAGACTCCTCCCCTCTGTCTGACAATATTCTCTGGCGGAGGTGAATGGCCAATCTCTCTTTTCCCCGAATGCTCCTGGCCAGGCTGCGTCGGCCCAGGGCCTGTCTCAGGCTCCACCTGGTGCCCAGTCCAGACCCCCCTATCCTGGCCTGCAGGTGGGGGAGTGGGGCGCTGGGGGCCGCTTGGGGGCGGCCGGGGCCCGAGGTATTGGGGAAGAAGACGGGGCTGACAGTTGGCATGGGCGAGGGTCTGGGGGGCGCCGGGCGCAGTGTGTTGGAGGCGGGGGCTGATTGGGCTAGCTGGTGCTGGGTGTCTGGGCTGGGCTTGAGTCTCTTAGCAGGAGGGGACCCCCCGGGTCTGGGCCGTTGCCCGGTGGTGGCCGGTGACTCTGGTTCCAGCTGGGGGTATGGCTGTCTGTCTGGCTCTCACTCCGTGCCTTCCCTGGCTCTGGAGGGACACACAGGCGGAACGACGGGAGGTTGAAGAGGCTCATATCACATTGTTGCTTTTGCAAAGAGAACATTTCAATCCCCATCCCGAAGGCACACTACAGTTTAAAACAAATGTGTTTTTCAGCAGTGAGTAAGATGTAAAAGATGTCAAATGTATTAAAAAAAGAAGCCATGTACTGTTTCTATAAATATAAAATATAAACTCTTTACCTTGATTAGAGTTCCCGGCGGATGTGTCACCTAGACTGCTGGGCTGTGATTCGCCGCTCCACCTGTGAATCCAACTTTCGGCAGGTTGACTGAGAGTGTGAGGAGCCTGTTGAAGTTGCTCCAGAAGATCAGCCAATCTGGTGTGGCCCCGTGAGCGGGCGATGTTGAGTGGCAGGCGGCCCAGCGAATCAGGTATACCCAGGGCTCTGGAGTCCCACTGGTAGAGCACCACGGCTGCTTCAGTGTGACCCAGTGCACACGCCCACATCTGGTGAGAATAGCAGGAAAACACAAACACACACACACGTTTAGAGATTTGTTTTGTAGATCCTCAATTTTTTGCCAATCTTTTGCGTGTCCAGTAAACCCGCAGTTCCTTCCTTATCTTTATGATGGTAATGACATTATCACAAGGCTCGTACCAGTGGGGTGCAGGAGAAGTGGTCCACGTTGAGAGGGTCCACCTCCAGCTCCAGGTCTATGCTGTCAGCATGTTTGTTGCTGCGGAAAAGAAATTGAATAAAACCCATTCACCTGTTGTTCTCTGCATACCCATGTGTGTGTGTGTGTGTGTGTGTGTGTGTGGTGTGTGTGTGTGTGTGTGTGTGTGTGTGTGTGTGTTTGTGTGTTTGTGTTCGCATGTGCGTGCGTACCGCCAGCGTATGAGGGTCTGAATGAGCCCGGCGTAGCCCTGTGCGGCGGCCAGGTGCAGTAAGGTCATTCCTCTGGAGCTCTTGCTGTGCACAAGCTGATTGGACGAGACCCAGCACGGCTGAGCCATCATCTTCTCACAAACCACCACCACGCGGCCCTCGAATGACCCCTGTTCTGCAGTGAGCTGGAAACAAATGTTGATGGAGCGTTCAAGTTAGAACGATAACGAAGGCGAAGCCAGGAATCAAATGCATGGATGGAAATGACCCGGAGGCATCTTAGTGGCTGACCGTCTATAGAACAAACGTGAAAGGTTTTGATTGAAGCCTTGCTAGCGGGGAACTGGTATAATCGAGAAACAGAACTGGCTCAGATCCCTTACAAAAAGAAAGCAGGTAAGGGCACCTTTAATAAAGAGCATTTAGATGGAAGAATGTCTACTTTTATTTTTGAGCCTCACAATTGCTGCACAGTTCTAGATTAATTGTATTATTAGATATCACTTTACAGTAAGAGTACATTAACTAACTATTAGTTAACACACAGTTAATGCAATAATAATCATTATTACATAGCATTAGCGAAGGATTTAGGGTTAGGGTAAGGGTTGGGGTAAGTGTTAAGGCTAATTTTAGGGTTAGGGTTAGTGGGTAAGGGTTAGAGCTCAAATTAATTTAAAATGAATACCTTAGTTAACATGCACACCATTAGCGAACATGAACAGCATAAGTAAATGATTACTAAACCCATAAATGAATTGTTAATTAACTGTAAATTAATGCTGAGAGAAGGAACACAATTATTCATAACTAATTATAAATATGTATACAATGAATTGAACCAGAGGAAACATCTTGAGATCATTTCTTTATCAAGGGAAGCATCCTGTAGTATAAACCTTGATACACCTTGCGTTGCCCTCGTGTTTGTTTCACCTCACTCCTGTGAACATCACCCAGCCTTTACCATTGCTTGTTGGCTGTAAATCCATCCGACGGTCACTGTGGTACAACAACACCCACCTGAGATGGTTGATCAGTGCCTGCTGCTCCTCCTCCTCCCTCTGCTCCTCTTCCCTTGGCTGCCATGGTTTCTGATCCAGGATTCTGATTAGATATCTCAGCCATCCTCTGTTCCATCTGCTCCAGACGCTCCAGAATAGACATTCTGAACTGGGTATCTGCGGACACAGAGAGGAGACCAGAGCAGGGAGACAATGGCCATCAAACACTTGGTGGGATTAAATGTGCCCATGTTTGGATTGGAAGGTTTTCAATCATTTGAATTCTAATTTAATTGAATTACATTTGCTTAATGTACTTCCCTCGTTTGCTAATTAAATGAATCTATTTGATTTTGATTGCTATTCTCTTGATGTGAATTAAATTAAACAATTTATAGCCATAGAGGGTGTTGGGGACTGAGGGAAAGGGATAGTGACTGTGTGTGTTTGTGTGTCTGTGAGTGTGAGTACACACACTCTTGTATCTCAACATATGTATATATATATATATATATATATATATATATATATATATATATATATATATACCTATGTGTGTGTGTGTTCATGAATGTGTGTTAAAGCTGATATATTTATATGTGCATGTGTTTGTATGGATTCTGCACGTGGAATCAAACATCATGAACATGTGGAGTTGTGTGAATAAATGCATCAATGTATCAAAACATGTCAAACACTTTTACATTTCTATTGGTGTAAATTAATGAAAACATCATCACACATATTCAGGTGGACTTGTGTGAGTCAATGCATAGATCCTGACACATTTTTCAAATTAATTTGTTTGAATCAATGTATACATCCAAACACGTGTATAAGTCTCAGTGAGGCTGCAGCGGTGCTGCATTATGTCACCCCTCCCACCTGCAGTTTCATACTTTTGCACTCTCTCTGTCTCTCTCTCTGTCTCTCTCTCTCTCTCTCTCTCTCTCTCTCTCTCTCTCTCTCTCTCTCTCTCTCTCCTCCTCTCATCATCTCTCTCTCTCTTCTCATCTCTCTCTCTCTCTCTCTCTCTCGTCTCTCTCTCTCTCTCTCTCTCTCTCTCACTTTTCCTTTTCCCCTCTTTTCTA
>NC_044060.1:21856914-21861914 GCF_902167405.1 Gadus morhua | reverse complement strand
ACTAAATCAGGATTTATTCAAAAAAGGTTTGAATCACACTTTTCTTGGTTATGTGAAAACAAATGTGTTTACATATTTGTGCCGAATAGTGCAGCATTAGTCCTAACCGTCATGAGCCATAAACACAGTCCTAAATCATTCTTTATCCACAACCTTCCCCCTTGGCTGTTGGTGGCGAGACATATGTTGCAGTGAGTGTGGTGAGATAGCAAAGTGTCAGATTAGCGTGCTATTAAGGGGTGTCCAGGGATATGCCAACATGGAGGGGTGTTAGTTGGACTTAATGAGTGGCCAAATTGGAAGCCAACCTGCGTCTACGATACACGTTATCTTCATTATCATATACAAAACAACTGCTCTGCTCCTGGCCTATTGGCATGTAGGGCAACAATTAAAGTCCTCGACAACACAGATGTGATATCCTTGTGGTAAGGGTTATCTAACCCTAACCACGAGGGGGTTAGCTAACCCTAACCCTATGTGGTTTACTGCAGGAGCGTTTAACACTGCTGTGGGATACAGTATATGTCGGGAAAGTGTAAAGTGTCAAGTGTAGAGCAGCCTTTCATCTCTATGGGCATAGGCCACGAGAAGCAATACAGGATTTCTTAAAAAGACAGGGAGAACAAGATGTTTTTTTTTGCGTCAAGTGTTATTCAGTAAGGCGAATGAGGGCACTTATTATACAAGGCTTTGATCCCAACTGTTAGCATTAGCATATTTATCTGTGAGAACAAAGTTAAAGTGTGTGTCACTTCCACATAAACCCAATAATAAGGGATGATATGATGTGCGTCTTGAATGTACCTCAGAAGCCGAGGACCTGAGACCGAAAGGAATCCATAATAAACAAAGGGCCTATCACGTGGGGCCGAAACAACCGTGAAGAAATGTCGCATTCGACCCCATCCCGCAGGCCCTCCTGAAGCAGTGCACCGGGCCGACAGGTGTACGGACTCACCTCTGGGTAGGACCACTCAGGTGAGTAATCTGTCACACTGAACAGCCTCCCGGTGTCCTGGAGCATCCCCATGGCGCCCTGCTCCACCCCGGAGCCCTGCAGTGGGGCGGCCCCGGGGCCTGGCTCCTCCCCCGCTGTCCCCTCCTGGGGCATCAGCACCCCTGTGACGGCCGCGCCCACCCCTCCGCCGGACCCCTCCACCGAAATGAAATCGTTGATGAGGTCGGAGAACTGGCTGCCAAACGACGCCTCGAAGCCCTCCAGGCTGATGGCGCCCCCCGCCCCGGCCGACGAGGCCGACACTCCCCCTCCGCCTCCCCCCGGCTGGGGCATGGCGGCGCCGTAGAGCCCCCCGTCCATGCAGCCGCTGGCCGATATCGACTGAGGACTGGCCACCACTGAGCCGTTGGTCCCCGACAAGCTCACGCCGTTGCAAAGGATCTCACTCTCCACTCCCCCATTGTCTACCCCTCCACCTCCTCTGCCACCTCCATCACTACCACCACCCCCCCCACCACCACCACCAACACCAGCACCATCGCCGCCACCCCCACCACCCCCACCTCCCTCCCCACCTCCTCCGCTGTCATCTGTGGGCTGCAGATAGTGTTCCCCGTTGACTGCAGCGTAGGCCGCGTGTGGATCCCCAGGCTTCAGTAGTGCCTCGCCCCTGCTCTCGGGGCCCTTGTCCAGCCCCTCCTGGTGCCCCCTTCTGGCAGTCTGTTCTATCGTAGCGTCCTGTTGCTTCAGGGGGAAGGAGGCCACAGCCGACCCGTTCCTACCACACAGGGCCTGCTGCTCGGGGCTGGCCTGGCGGAGGTGTGTGTGTGGGTCCCCGTTGGTGACGGGAGAGGCTGCTTGCACCGAGGGCAGGCCTCGGTAAGCCTGGGCCTCGCCTGAGCCCGTGTCTGAGCCGTTGGTCTGGGATTGGGAGGGCTGGCTGGCCTGCGGGGAGGCCTGGAGGAAGAGGCTGGGAGAGGGGTGGTGCGTGGGTTGGGTCAGGTTCTGGACGCAGGCTGACGACATCACGGCGCTGAAGTCCATCTGCTCCAGGGTGGTGCTGGGGCTGAGGCCGGTGCCCTCCCCCACGTAGCCGCTCTGGGACGCCAGCGGCTGCTCCAGGCCGGGGACCTCCGTCTTGATGTTGTTGACGAGCGCGGCGTTGTACACGTAGCCGTTGGCGGGGCAGTGGAGCCCCACATCCTCCCCGTTACAGCCCTCGTTCTTACCCCCGCCACCGCCGTAGGTCTGGCCCTGCTTGGGGTTGTTGAGGAAACAGTCGGGGTCGAAGTTCATGGTGGTCTCGGGCAGGTTGACCCCGCCCCCGGTGTCCAGGGAGCTGGACAGCACCAGCTCCCCGCCTTCCCCCAGCCCCACTGCACCGGCGAAGGAGGCAAACCTCTGGTTGTCCGGGGTGACGGCCAGCAGGATCCCAGCGGGGCTGTTGTCGTGGGGGGAGGCCAGCAGGTGGGTGTGTCCCGCCGAGTACACCGAGTCCCCGGTCAGCGTGGTGACCTCGGACATGAACACGGCGGCGTTCTGCGAGAGGCCGGCGCCGATGGCCAGGGCGGGGCTGTCGGCCAGGTCGCTGGCGATGGACAGCGGGGAGCTCTGGGTGGTGTCGGGCACCTCCACCTGATTGGTGGAGGTGGACGCGGAGGTGGACGAGGAGACCTCCATGCTGCTCTGAGGGAGGAGGGAGGGCTTGGCTATCCTGCCGTTCCTCCTCTCTCCTCCTCCTCCTCCTCCTCCTCCCACTCCTCCTCCCCCGCCGCCGCGGCCCCTGGCTCCCCAGGGCTGGGGTCCGTCTGGCCCTCGGAGACGTCGCTGTTCTGCACCTCGCTGCCATCTGCCGCGCCGCCCCTGGGCCCCGCCCCCGTCCCGGCCGTGGCCCCGGCACCTGGCTCCTGCTTGGAGGAGATGATGCGCTGCTTCACGCTGGAACACTTCTGGTGCAGACTGCTCCCCGCACCTGCAGACCAATGGGGATGGACGATTAGCAGACGGCCATTTTGATTCATGAGGCCATGAAAAGTGATCTGACCTTGTCTTTCATTTCCAAATGTTTTCTCTCTTTTTTGCCATAGAGTTTAGAATCAAAAGAGGCAGTGTGTGATGGCCCCCTCTTGTGTTTAATTTTTTTATTCAAATCCTATAGATAGTGCATGTTGTTTGTGCCATGCAACTAGGCTCTGTGGAATATAGCAAAAACAAGTGCTTCTGTGTTGATGACTATAATGACCGAATGAAGTCTTACCAATCTCAAACAAATATAATATATACAGAACAACATCTGTCCGACCATTGAACATCGGTGGATGTATGAGATAACATATTTCATTAAATTCAAAGATTTTCTGTTGGTTTTTGATAGTGTTTATGGAAGAAACTAAAGTGGTTAAGGGAATATATACAATAAATGATAAATGTTAAAAGAAAATCATATGGAGTTTAACCTTCAACACAGAAATCTGGGTTAGGGGGTTCACTTTAAGAATCAGAAAGAAAACATAGTTTGAGTTGCCTTTTTCGCTTTCTCACAAAAACCAAGCGTGTCAGGTCAGAGGGCTGTCCGTGAATCACTGATGTTGTTGACGTATAAACATTATGTTCTCTATTCAAAGTAACCTGGCCTCTGGCCCCACTCACTCACCCATTCTAAATTCACTCAAACAATAAAAGCTGATATGAACATTTTAAAAGGGCCCCATCTGCAGGCACTATCTTTTAATGTAAGAGGTTTCATCACCCTGAGCTACTCTGCCGTGATTTCCATCTGTTCATTAACTGCCAACAAATATATGGAAATAAACGACGTATAAAAAAATAGACCTGGGAAGAATAAAGGGGAACAGGAGTTAGCAGATAGGAGACATAACCACTCAGGCCGACACGCCATTCAACATGATGAAGCTGTCCTTGTCTGACCTTCCAACAGAAGATCAGAGGAGTTGATGAGTGCGTGTGGGGGTGCTGTTCTACATGCATGTGCCGTCTCATCAATTACGCATGACAGGCCTGTTGCTATGTGCGTGTGCGCATGTTTTTGTGTGTGCACACATGTGCATGTGTGTGATTGCGTGCGTACATGCAAGTGTGTGTGTGCGTGTGTGTGTCTGTGTGTGTGTGTGTGTGTGTGTGTGTGTGTGTGTGTGTTGTGTGAATATTCCTGTTCATGTGCGAGACTGCATGCTGTGCTGTAGTTATCTTTGCTCTCTGATGCATATTCGTGAATAATTTATGCGTCTAAGTATTTTGGGTACCTCTTTGTCTTCTGACTTTTTGGTTGTTCCTTCACTCTCTCTTGGCTGCAATGCAGCATTGGCCACTAGATGGCAGCATGGCACCTATCCCCTTGTCCCCCTCTGATCTACATTCACTGCTTGGCTTGGATTAAGATGAGTGACTTTAGTGCCTCAATGGTGCTCTTGAATCAGTAAAGTAGTTGTAAATCGTCCTTTCTCGACGTATCCACTTATGAACCTAATAATTGTTGACCCTTTTGATTAACTTCAACACTACAATCATCTTGACCTTTCTAACCCTTCTTTTTGTTGCTTTTCTGTTTAATGGTGAATTTATTTCTCCCGAGATTAATCATTAATAATCATTAATAGCTAATTAAACATCACCATTTATTAATTTGTATGCGTTAAATCACAATTATATTCTTGTTATTGTATGAATATAACATAGCCATAAAGAGCATTCAAATATTACACATCACAACATCATCTCTGAATGTCTGAACAACCATAATGAACTAAGTTATTTCATTTGACAATTCTTTATTTCTACAGATCAGATCTTTCTCCATTTACTTTTTCCTTCTTATTTCTCCCCTCATGTCCCCTTGGTTCTGTCAAATCTAGTCTACAAGGATGTCTTCCCCTCATCAAAATTACACTCTTAACGCAATTCCCCCACCCAATATTGAAATTCACATCTTGAAAACCAAAAACCAACATCACACAACAGCAGTGGGGTAAGGCTTGAGTTTCTGCCACTGTCGTCAGTCTGGGTTTTGATCAGGGTTATG
>NC_044060.1:21829414-21834414 GCF_902167405.1 Gadus morhua | reverse complement strand
GTGTATACATAACACAGACAATTTAAATATCACTCAATATAACTTTTGACTGCGTAAGAACACAGGGGAGAGATAAGAGGGAGAGCGAGAGAGATTAAAAGAGAGAGACGGATGAAATAGAGAGAGAGACAAGGGAGCACCGTGGAATGTGCAACTCAGCTGGGTCTCCATGGAGACATGCATACCCATACACACATACGATTCATAAATAAACACATGCATACATACATACAGCGAGACATACATACATGCATACATACGGACATACATACAGACGCACACATACATTCCTACAGACATAGACATTCATACATATATCACACATACACCCTAACACGCACACCACACCCCACATATACAAACACAAACAAACACAAACAAACAGAAACACACCCACACACACAAGCACACACAAACACACACACAGACACACACACACACACACACATACACACACACACACCACACACCACACACACACACACACACACACACACACACACACACACACACACACACACACACACACACACACACACACACACACACACACACACACACACACACATAAATACATAAATGGAAGACTAGGGTTGGAAGAAAGACATTGAGAGAAATATAGAGCAAGATCGAATGAATTTCTGTTTTGTTTCCATGGAGACACACATGTTTGCACACATGTTCACACGTGCATACACTCACACACACACATACACACACACACACACACACACACACACTCACACATACACACACACAAACACACACACACACACACACACACACACACACACACACACAAACACACACACACACACACACACACACACACACACACACACACACACACACACACACACACACACACACACACACATACCTCATACTTCGAATGTTAGATGTAACGTAAATAGACAAATAGATGGATAGAGAGAAAGATAGATAGATAGATAGATAGATAGATAGATAGATAGATAGATAGATAGATAGATAGATAGATAGATAGATAGATAGATAGATAGATAGATAGATAGATAGATAGATAGATAGAAAGATAGATGGATGGGTGGAGGGTGGATTAAAATATAGTGGCACTGAGGGAGATAGATTGACTAAACGAAAGGGATAAAGATAGCACGATAGATAGATCAGATGTCTGTGTTAACTCCTGATGTCACTGTGGGTCTCCACTGGTTGTGTTAACTCCTGACGTCACTGTGGGTCTCCGGTGGTTGTGTTAACTCCTGACGTCACTGTGAGTCTCCGGTGGTTGTGTTAACTCCTGACGTCCCTGTGGGTCCTCCAGTAGTTGTGTTAACTCCGGACGTCTCTGTTGGTCATCTACTGGTTGCGTTAAATCATAATGTCCATGGTTGTGTTAACTCCTGACGTCCCTGTCGGTCCTCCAGATGAGGTGAATATGAAATAAGACTCTCTGAGTCCATGGAGGCTGCCTTGGCTCCCATTGCTGTTGATGTTGTTGTTATTGGATCCCTTCCCTTTTTAGCATTCAGATGCAAAAGACAAAATGAAAGAGAACGCCTTTGTGTTGTATGTGTGTGCGTTGGATTGTGTGCTTCGGGTTGTGTGTGTGTGCATCCCACTCCCATAAAATAGCTAGTTACGACAGACATAAATTGGCATCCTGTCTGCCAGTCTCCATTTCTTTTTTGAACGCCACAACTATAGTCTCTCTATTTCTCTCTCTCTCTCCCTCTCCCTCTCTCTCTCTCTCTCTCTCTCTCTCTCTCTCTCTCTCTCTCTCTCTCTCTCTCTCTCTCTCTCTCCCTTTCTCTCTCTCCCTCTCTCTCTCTCTCTCTCTCTCTCTCTCTCTCTCTGTATAACTCTCGCCCCCCTCCACCACCACAGCGCTCAGTGCTAAGCGTATTACAGTACTCCCTGGTTCAACCCTCCCTCATTACCATATTCTAATTACATTCGTTAAGGGGAACGTTTGGGAGTTTAATGAATAAATTTGAAAGATGTGTCTCTATGGCGATCCTCAGGTTCCAATCAGTCAAAGTGGAATGTGTCTGTGTGTATCGTGCATTTTACACCTGTTGTGGATACACCTGCCCGTGTTTGCGTGCATGCGTGTGTGTACATGCGTGCGCGCGCGCTCCTCTGATTGAATGAATATCATTTTCATCGTCAGTAGCTCGCACAAACAAACAAACAAACTGTTGAAGCTCCAGTAAAATCCTCTCTCCAAAAACCCCCGATCCATAATTCTGTTTGTCTCCGCCAAATAAAGATTTCATGTCATTTGTTTGTTGTTCTGCATAAGACTGGGAGACACCCGTTGTTGAACCCATGCATATTTAACTCCCCTCACCCGCCACCCGCCGACGCACCCAGCCGAGAATGCTGGGGCAATTTGCAGACTTTGTTGCAATCCATGGCACGATTTATGAACTCAGTGCGGACATTAGACGACGCCACACTGAGCAAGGACTTCGGTTGAACTTTACCATCAGGAACAATCGCAGACACAACGCCAGAGAGAGAGAGAGAGAGAGAGAGAGAGAGAGAGAGAGAGAGAGAGAGAGAGAGAGAGAGAGAGCAAGGGAGAGAGAGAGAGGGAGAGAGGGAGAGAGAGAGAGAGAGAGAGAGAGAGAGAGAGAGAGAGAGAGAGAGAGAGAGAGAGAGAGAGAGAGATGATTGACTGCGCTGTGGTAAGAGTCTTCTGCTCTTGCGTGGTTTTGATACGTCTCCGCCGCGGATATGGCCTCGGGCAGAAGACCCGAATTGACTTTTACTCCGGGCTCCTCGCGCCGCTTGTCAGGGTACAGCCCAGACTGACACCGGCTATGTTTCCACACGGTACTTGGTGACAGAGTTTGAAATGCTTTCCCCGCTTTGGGGCCGATCTTTTGGCCCGTGGATTCAGTCAAGTCGGAGGGAGGTAATGAACAGAAATGTTTTGAGGTCTGTCTTTATAGAACGAGGTTTGGGTTTCTTTGATAACATCTGGACGTGGATTTTATTTTTCTTCTTGTGAAGTCAATTACGTTCACAATCGCCATCGATGGTCAGGAAAACATTTTTTATTTAAACACTTGAATGGAGAATAGACAAAAACTTCAGAATAAACCACCTCGGCCACAGGCAGGCTTAGTTTTGAACACATTGAAATAATGCAATTTTTCTGCTGTGGCTATACATATTATTTTCTGAAAACCCAGCAAGGTTCCACTCATTCTCTCTTTGACTTTAATGGAGTCATGGCCATAACCCCGGTGTCAGCATATTCTGCAAAGTGTTTGGAAATTTGTTTTATTGCATCAATGGTGAAACAAATGGATCTGTTGAAACACCGATGTTTTCTATAGAAGCAGTTTCTGCTCATCTGGCTGATATTCAGGCCCGCTCCTACGAGGGCTGTTCACAGCCACAAAGCAGGACCCCCACCGCCATTTTTAATGACTGACATTAACTAGGAGGCAACAGCCAAACGGATACATTAGAAGCAGCTAAAAGTTGAGCTATATGTTTGTGATGAGCTAGAAACCTTACTAGATGTGCTGTGCGGTAATCATGGGAACATTGGTGATACATAGGTGTGGAGCTCAGAGCAGAGGGTCGCTCTCCGCCTCTCTGCCTCCTACGTGGTAGTGAAGGCTTTTATACAACAGCTACCTATGCATACATCTAAAAGGCTTTTTACAATGTAATGCACATTGGTTGTAAAAAATAAATCAATAGATAAAGACTGCTCACTTACTGCCAGAATACCTCAGGAGGTGGCCTGGCCTTCGATAAACCTGGGCTCTGCTTTGCGAGCGTTTGTGTGTGTGTGTCTTTGTGTGTGTACGGTGTGTATGTGAGAGTGTGTGTGTGTCTTTGTGTGGGTACGGTGTGTATGTGTGAGTATGTGTGTGTGTCTTTGTGTGTGAACTGTGTGTGTGTGTGGGGGGGATGTAGGTGTGTGTGTGTGTGCGCGCGCGCGCGCGCGCGCGTGCGTGCGTGCGTGCGTGCGTGCGTGCGTGTGTGCGTGTGTGCGTGTGTGTGTGTGTGTGTGTGTGTGTGTGTGTGTGAATCCTCATCATCTGTTGGAAGAGAGATTGCTTAGCTGAGACTAGGCGTTGGAAGCAGGTCTCGAAGTACAGGCTGTCTTGATTGACTACACAGTGCTCATCAAACATTCTTACCTTGAAGTAAAAAAAACCTGGATTTCACAAGATGGATGTCCTCTCAATACAAATAAGCTAGTATTAGCCTAATGGTACATAATGGTAATATTATACAGTTTATGCAGAGGAACAAGTTACCCTGCAGTGGGGATCCAAACACACACGTACTCCCTCTCCCACTCACACATATGCACACAGACACAGACACTGACACACACACACACACACACACACACACACACACACACACACACACACACACACACACACACACACACACACACACACACACACACACACACACACACACACACTCACACACTCAAACACCCCCCCCCCCCCTTCTCCACAAACACATACGCCAGGGAATGCAGTAACAGACATGCATATGAATGCCGGCTTGTTTAATCTCTTAGGAATCAGTGAAATTAGATTAGATTGACTTTTACAAAGACACACTCTACATACGGGTAGACATTCCATACATCATGAAGGGAAAGAGAGTTATGCAAAGAGAGAACAAGGCAGGGAGAACAAGAGAGAGCAATGAAAAGAAAGAGAGAGAGAGAGAGAGAGAGAGAGAGAGAGAGAGAGAGAGAGAGAGAGAGAGAGAGAGAGAGAGAGAGAGAGAGAGAGAGAGAGAGAGAGAGGAAGAGAGAGAGAGAGAGAGAGAGAGAGAGAGAGAGAGAGAGAGAGAGAGAGAGAGAGAGAGAGAGAGAGAGAGAGAGAGAGAGAGGAAGAGAGAGAGAGAGAGAGAGAGAGAGAGAGAGAGAGAGAGAGAGAGAGAGAGAGAGAGAGACATACATACATACATACATACATACATACATACATACATACATACATACATACATACATACATGCATA
>NC_044060.1:21821914-21824414 GCF_902167405.1 Gadus morhua | reverse complement strand
ACCACTATCACCACTATCACCACTATCACCACTATCACCACTATCATCACTATCACCACTATCACCACTATCACCACTATCACCACTATCACCACTATCACCACTATCACCACTATCACCACTATCACCACTATCACCACTATCACCACTATCATCATTATCATCACTATCATCAGTATCAGCACTATCATCAGTATCACTACTATCATCAGTATCAGCACTTTCGCCACTATCACCACTATCCCCACTATCACCAGTAGGGCAGTCATGGGCCCTATTTTAAAGTTCTGAAACACAAGTGAGAAGCGCCAAGCGCAAGTAGCTTTATGGGCGGTTCTATGGCGACGTCGCTAGTTTACCGGCGCAAAAGATGACTCTTGCGCCCGGCGCAAATCTATAAAGGGTTGGTCTGAAGTAGCCTAATTACCCGTAGGTGTGGTTTGAGCGTAACATGCAATAAACCAAAGAGAGTGCCAGCTCCCATCCCCTTTAAGAGCCATGAGCGCATTTGAATCTGACGAGTTGATATTTTGACAGCGCGTCTGCAGTCTCCGATGAGACAGATACACATGAATTCCAAACTTCAAATGGCTCAGTTTATGGCCAAATAATATGGCCTAATTCACATGGAATAAGGTTTTCTTCCACAACTTCAGAAATACTGAGTCCTCAAATAAATTTCGGCAAAGAAACTTATATGATATAACATGATATACGCAATACATTATAAACATTGTTTCTTATCAGTATTGCATTATCGTTATCGACTTGTGTTACTAATATGCATGTGTCCCCCCGTTAATATACATTGCCATGGACTGTATTATGCGTTACGTGTTTAGTTTGCGTGTGTTTAAACAGATGGACGCACACATGCGCGCCCGCCTTCTTTCATTATTTTACACATACACACACGCGCGCCCGCATTCATTCATTCTTTTTAACACTCATTCGCGGTAAAACAATGTTTTCTCACGATCAAATACTCTTCAATCCTAAAAGTTATGGGCATGTACACGATGTCTGTGTCAAGAAAATATGTGTTTTCTGTACAGTGTTTGCAGATGCATTGATTTAAAAGTACAACTTATTACCGCTGTATCAGCTGTTCCCAAATAATTTACCAAGAATGTGTGGCTAGGTAGATGAGAGAAGCAAAGTGTATACGCGAGGTGCACAAGCAACATTATGCATGCGCTCTTAAAATAGCATCTGAACAAGGCGGCACTGACTTTAAACCAGGTATTTCCTGGTTTGTGGCGCAAGTGGTTTCTGAAACTGCAAAATAGCACCAGGGAACGTTTGCGCCAGAACACGCCTCCTCCTTTCGCCGAACCGCCTCTTGGTGCGCAAGATCAATCCCTAATTTACCGACGCGTGGCGCAGGAGGGAAAAGAACGCTCTGCGCCAGTTGCAAACTAGCAACGACACATGCGCCAGTGAGATAGTCAATTGCGCCGGATGCAAGACAGGGCCCATGTCTGTTCAGTTGGTTGATTGGTTGGTCGATAAGCACTTTTTCAACCAAATTCGGATTCTAGGAATATCACTGGTGTTAGTTTCATGAGGAAAAAGTGTATTCTTAATCCATCATTATTTGAGGGCGGGAGGGACGTTTGCAGACCGGTGCATATTTTTCAAGGATTTATTTTGTTAGAAATAACTAATTTAATTATGAATAGAAGTAATATCGAATGTTCAGCAGTTTCTGTTTTAATAATCATAATGTTTGATAGACTATAAGACAGAAGGTCCAATCACCCCGCTTTTCACAACTTTGAACTGGCCCAGCTTAAGAAAGACCACTGTCTGCTTAATACCCTAAATGTAAATGTACTATGAACATCCTTACTGTTCCGACAGAGATATATTGTTTCACCTTCTTCTGACAAATGTACTTATTGTAAGTCTCTTTGGATAAATGCGTCTGCTAAATGCCCTAAATGTAGTCTGAACTTCTTATTGGATCCTAACTAATTGGTACCAAACTGTCAACAATTAGTTAAACAGGAAGACAAAAAGGCATCTAAAGTGTAAAGTAAGACGAAGTATGTAGAAATAACAACTAAAGTCGTAAGGCATCAGTCTTTTTTTTCTGCGATTTTTTCTGCGATTTTCCGTCAACTTTCGTGTTTAACGCTTGGTAGGCTTTGAGTGTGAACATTGTCCCCTTAACACGATTCACATTCAATGAAACACAGAAGAAAACCTTATTCCAATCTTCCGATTTGTGTAATATGTCTACGATGCAGTGCTGCCCGACGTGGCGCTCTGTGGCTGTCCGGTCTGCGCCCAGCTCTATACTGAAGCTCTGCCGTAACAGAGACGGACTCGGACCAGGAGGGGATCTGAAACCCACAGACCTTCTCCCAGCAGCACTTACGTTATATTTAGTCGAGGTAGAATTTCGACCAAGATTTTATTTGGTTAACTACAGCCCTAATCACAAGTATCATCACTATCATCAATACCTTCACTCTCACCAGTATCATCACTATCT
>NC_044060.1:21811914-21814414 GCF_902167405.1 Gadus morhua | reverse complement strand
GAAAGTAATTAATTTACATATTTAACTGTTATGATTCCCTAATGAATCACAGAAATTGTTGGTTTGTATTTCTCCAAGTCTCTGTTTCCAGCAAGGAAAATCCTATATATCATAAAAAGGTTCCAAACACAAACACTGGAGGCTTATAACATTTAATCAATTATCCCAAATCTGGCTAATAAACCTACGTTATTTCTCTCTTGGGCTTCTATCTTTCTTAATAAATCATTATTTTTATTAATCTATTAAATCAGTACAATATGGTTGAATGATTAGCCCTTGACCTCATATATAACAGCAAAGGTCATTTAAAGTCAGTCATGCCGAACCCATTCCCTATTTGTTTATATGCATGAACTGTGCGCAGGCTTGTGCGTCTGCGCGTGTATGTGTGCGCATGTGTATGCGTGGTTTCATGCATGTGTGTGCCTTACGGGTATGCAGCTGTGAAGTGAAAGAGCGAGCACTCAAAGGTTATTGATAAGCATTTGAGTAGAGGGCATCCACTCATGGGTCTCGGGGGAATATAGGAGTTAAATTGTACCTGAAGGCAGGCGACACCGACACACACAGCGATAGAGAGAGAGAGAGAGAGAGAGAGAGAGAGAGAGAGAGAGAGAGAGAGAGAGAGAGAGAGAGAGAGAGAGAGAGAGAGAGAGAGAGAGAGGGAGGGAGAGAGAGAGAGAGAGAGAGAGAGAGAGAGAGAGAGAGAGAGAGAGAGAGAGAGAGAGAGAGAGAGAGAGAGAGAAAGCGAGAGAGAGAGAGAGGGAGAGAGTGACAGAGACAAAGAGAGAGAGAGAGAGAGAGAGAGAGAGAGAGAGAGAGAGAGAGAGAGAGAGAGAGAGAGACTGTGAGAGAGAAAGAGAGAGAATCAAAGATACAAGGAGACCAAGACATTATCTAAACTTGGGATAAATACAATTGCGGAAAGAGAAAGGATTTTTCTTAGTGAAAAATCACAAGGTGAGAGGGTGAAGCAAAGCAACACAGAGACGAAATTTGTGTGTGTGTGTGTGTGTGTGTGAGGGATGTGTGTGTATGTGTGTCGGTCTGTCTGTCCATGTGCCAATAAAAAGGGTGTTCAGGCACGTATGCTCCCCCTAATCAATTATGCATTTATTAATAGAAGGCCTGAGAAGACAGAATTTCAAACAGCTGAACGGGGCAGCAGCTTAGTCAAACAGCTGAATGGCGCAGCTTAGTTAAAGCCTAATTTCGTTTTTAGCAACACTCGAGCCCCTCCGCTATGAATGCCAATCAGTGTCTAAACCCCTCCCCCTCCTGGCTAGAACCCCCTCCCCCCTCCCACCCCCCCCCCCGCCACTCTGAAGAATCCTCATCAGAGGCTTGCCTTTGAAATGTACCAGCAGCACCACCACATCAAACAAACCTCCCCACCCACCCACCAACCACCACCACTTCCTTGCATACACACAAACATGCACATTAACGCAGTAGCGTAGTGAAGCATGCACACGCGTGCGCGCTCGCGCACATACAGACATGCAGACAAGAACAAACAGAGAGAGTGCGCTTGTGCGCACGCACAACCACCTACCCTGCCGCGTGCGAGCGAGCGTGTGTGTGTACGTACAGCTGCGATCAAAGAGCACACACATCAGAGTCTGTGTCCTGCCGTGGCGTATTTACCAGCGACCTTGTTACTGGATTCCCTCCAGGAACACACCTCTGTTGTTACCGGCAACAATCAGTTGTCTCAAAGCCATCCCGCCTCCCTCCAGAGGTTCGCTAACAAGGTGACGGAGATGGGAGTTTATAGGTATTTTATCCTGGATGTTTTACTTATGCTCATGGACCAAACAGCGAGATCTGCAACGGGTTGTACTGACGCTAAAGCAGAGTATATATGACTATGAATTAAAAAGTGAGGACCGCCGAAGTCATCCTTTTCCATGTGTTGCTAATGGCTCTCAATGGAGCTACACCCTGATGTTTATGTAATATAACGGGGAGAGACCGAGAGTGAGTTGGGTTGGGCCGGGCATGCTTCTGCTAAAGCAAAATAAATGTTACATTACGTACCTCAATTCTTTTGAAGTAATATTACACTGAGGTTTCCCGCCCCCCCCCCCCCCACACACACACACACACACACACCCTACCCAGAAATCTCTGTAGTTTCTCTTCAGTTTCCAGGCCTTCCGCAGCGAGCTCTGTGAGTGACATCACACTTACTCTACACTTTCACATTGAACAGCTTCTCTCACAGAACTCGCGATGAATGGTAATAAAATGAATCGCAGACTTGTATGCTAATGCTGAATAAATGGCTTACATGGCCATACGGAGCCGTCTACTTTATCAAGCAGAGAAAAAAGGAAAAAAAGAATGACGTGACCAAAGTAAAACATAGCTATGCGTATCACATCGAAAGTCGTAATTTAGTCTCAAAATCACACGGAGCAGCGATCGACTGATGAATATTTTACCTCGTAAAACTGTCATCTCCATATTTAACGGAGAAACAAGCCAATACCCT
>NC_044060.1:21774414-21806914 GCF_902167405.1 Gadus morhua | reverse complement strand
CACAACATCAGTGAAATAACAGACATAGAACGTCCATCTGGATGGTTGGATGAAAGGTTGCGTGCCTGTCAAGGAAAGCTACATTTAAGCGGTATATTTCGTTCTCAGAGATATGAAGAGCGAGAGAGAGAGAGCGAGAGCGAGGGAGAGGGAGAGAGAGAGAGAGAGAGAGAGAGAGAGAGAGAGAGAGAGAGAGAGAGAGAGAGAGAGAGAGAGAGAGAGAGAGAGAGAGAGAGCGAGCGAGAGAGAGAGTGTGTGTGTTTTTGTGTGTGTGTGTGTGTGTGTGTGTGTGTGTGTGTGTGTGTGTGTGTGTGTGTGTGTGTGTGTGTGTGTGTGTGTGTGTGTGTGTGTGTGTGTGTGTGTGTGTGTGTGCGCGTGTGTGTCTGTGAGAGAGAGAGGGAGAGAGAGAGAGAGAGAGAGAGAGAGAGAGAGAGAGAGAGAGAGAGAGAGAGAGAGCTTCTGAATTCCTTCAGCGTGAACCACTTACATGGTCCTACATTCCTATATATTTTTTTGATATATTCTAAACGATGTTAAAACAATTAGCCCGCGAGTCAGGGCAGCACGCGCTGACACGGGAAAGACACACATTGTGATGTACAAATGCGGCCAAAACGACAACTCTGCTCGCGTTATTTGCTTTCGGGGAGACGTTCCACAGTCGCTGTAGTTCGCAGGCTCAGCATCAGCGGCCGTGTTTTCGGGACGGGATACTCATTGGAGAAGAAAGGGAAAGCCCCCGCATCATACGCACAGTCGTCATTTTCTACCCCAGTACGCACCCAAAGTAGCCATGTTCGGTCCTGTGTGTCAAAAAACCTAAAACAATATCGTTATTTCTCTCTTACCTTCCGGCTTGTTTTCGGCAGCCATTTCCCCTCCGCGCGCCTCATCCCTCCTCCTCCTCCTCCTCCTCGCGACCTGGGGGGGTCCACGCGCGTGCACAGGGAGGACAGCTCAAGGAGGGGGGCGGGATTGACGGGGGACGAGCCTGCTGTAAGCGGCGAACCATTGGTCCAAAGTGTAATAACGGACAACGGGGATCCGTGATGACTCGCGAAATTCACATCTCTCTGCTCAGCCCTATTGTAGGCCTATATAGCATCTTCCGCCCCTTATAACGTTCTTGCTCTCTCTCGCTCTCTCTCTCTCTCTCTCTCTCTCTCTCTCTCTCTCTCTCTCTCTCTCTCTCTCTCTCTCTCTCTCTCTCTCTCTCTCTCTCTCTCTCTCTCTCTCTCTCGCTCTCTCTCTCTCTCTCTCTCTCTCTCTCTCTCTCTCTCTCTCTCTCTCTCTCTCTCTCTCTCTCTCTCTCTCTCTTTCTCTACCTCTCTCTCTCATTGACGTTCTTCTCCTTTCAGAGAAGCGCGTCACTAAACGATGTCTGTATTCGAGGACACCTTGACAGCCTCCCACAGCATCACAATGATCTCTTTTATCCCTCGCCTTTTCCTCTGTTCTTTAGGCTCTCTCTCTTTTTTCATTTTACCTGTATCTCTCTCACCCTCTTACATGTAGGTGTTATACACCTCTCTTTCTTCCTCTGCCGTCTCTCTCGTAAACACACACGCACGCACACTCACACACGCACGCAATCACACATAGACACTCACACACACTCCCCTTCTCTTTCTCTGTAAACACACAAAAACACACACAACCCCCCAACCCCCCCCCCCCCCCCCCCCCCCCCCCATACACACACACACACACACACACACACACACACACACACACACACACACACACACACACACACACACACACACACACACACAAACACACACAACCCCCACCCCAACACACACACACACACACACACACACACACACACACACACACACACACACACACACACACACACACACACACACACACACACACACACACACACACACAGACAAAACACAATTTTCATATGCATACGCGGGCAAACTGTTTAAAAATGTAGCTTAACTAGTACGGTTCTTCCGACAAATTACAAAGCCTTGCCTCCTGAATAAAAATGAAACAGCCTTGCCCCGACCAACAAGATACTTTAGACGCGAGTGGGCTGAAGGGTGCTGTCCCTCGGTGGGGTGCTGGAGCTCGTGGTGCTGAAAGGACAGTTCCGCCCGCGCCTACAGAGCGCGCTCTTTACCTTACAGTGAGTCTCACACTACATCGTACTTTAAATGATTAATCCAAAAACGAATCTAATCTCATCGAAAATCGATTCAATATATATATTTGTTTGTATCATCTGATCTGGGTGAACTTCGCTAATTCTAGTTGAAGGAGGCGGGGAAACGAGAGATATACGGAGTAGGCTAGTAGTAGTAGCATGTATACAGGGAAACCGGAAAAAAGGCCTGATTCCACCCTTTTGGCCCGGGCTCTGTCCCAATCCCATCATAGTTGGACTTCTGATCCCCAGATGACCTTCCCGCCATTCGACCTCAATGCTTCTTCATTGTAGCCTTCATGTCCAAATGGCCTTTTCAAATGGTTGTTTCTTCAACTCACCATGAAGATTCTTTATTAGTACAATAAATAATCGATGAAAAAAAACAATTATTTAATATGCATGTTTACTCAATAATCACACAACGTAGGCCTATAATGCATAAGATAATTTATATTAATCAGGCACAAAGGTAAAAAAGTTCCTCTTATGACAAAGATACGAAGATTTGTTTTACAAAGATAATATGTAAGTTATAGCAAGGCTACACTAATCATTAAAACGTGTATTGATTTAGTCCTATCTATTTCAGAAGTCGTTAGGAAAACCATCTGCGCAAAGTATTAGCCTCCTAATTGGAGTCTGAATGCTTCCAGCAAATAGGCACTGACTAGCCTACTCCATACGATTTTAAAATAATTGATTAGGCCCAATATAAAAGTATGCGGTATTCCTTTGTTGATTGAGTCCATTGTTAACTGATCACTATTAACGGAAGTTAAAAAATAAGCTACTAGAATAGGCCTACTAAACAATAATAATGCAAAGCATATGAAAACCGTTAACCTTTTGACAACATCATTTTTTAAAAGCCTACACGGCTACTGTAATCAATGAAAGAGTGAGACAATCGACTGCACCCAGTTCGATCAATGTTCTCCTTTTCCCATTGCCGACGGAGGCAGTATTGTAGCCCCATCTTGCCCTTCTTATGCACGCTTCGACTTTTATACCCCTTCAGGATTTATTTATTTATCTGGCATTGCTATACCTCACAATAACATCCCATATGTTACAAATTTTCACTAATTTATTTTCATGCAACTAAACATAATAATGTATAGGCCACCATGAGTTCATAAAAGTCACAGCATTTAAATAGTCACTAGTAACAACATTAGAAGCGAACTACTAAACTGGGCCAATAAAACGACCACCAGGTGGCAGTGCACCGACTTCAGCGCACCTATCCAAAAGGTCGCTACGGCACGCCCCGACCAATCAGCTCCCAGAACACTGGGGATGTGGGCGGGGACAGTTAACACGCAAACATGGCGGCGTCCTTAGATGATGATTTAGAGCTGGACAACCAAGATTATTATTCTTTACTCAATGTCAGAAAAGAGGTAGGAGAGCGGCATGTGGGCTTTTGACGGTCAAACATTTTAACTATGGATGTCAAGGCGAAATAGATTGAATGCTTACTTGACGAATCAAAGAGCCGCCGCTCAGTGCATCTCTATGTACCGGTGGTCCATCCTAAGTAACGGGGGTTTCATAGACGATCTGACGATGCAACAGAGTTGTGTCATCATCTCGTTTCCAAAATACAGTTGATTGTTTAATTGTTTTAAGGATCAGTAAACCGCCGTTTCCCGAATTAACTAGTGTCATTCGGAGAAGCTGGACAAAGATGACATTAGTCATTGGAAATGTGCCATACTTACTACTACAGTGTAGTTGTTCATTTTCGTGCTAGTTATAAACCGGAAGAAAATAGTAATGTTACAATACAGCTAGTGTTTAGAATTGCCTTCTCTCACACAGGCAACGCAAGATGAACTGAAGGCCTCCTACCGGAGGCTTTGCATGCTGTACCATCCCGACAAACACAGAGACCCCGAGCTCAAACAGCAGGCCGAGCAGCTCTTCAACCAGGTGCACCAAGCCTATGAAGGTAAGTGGCCTGTGTGCACACCCACACAAACTTGCAAAGGCTAAATGTGATTTAAAATGGGTGCCATCGAAGATTGTGTTCTCTTTCTCTTAGTTCTAAGTGACCCTCAGTCCAGAGCCATTTATGACATCTTTGGGAAGAAGGGGCTGGAGGTGGAGGGATGGGAGGTCTGTATGGTATATTACATAAACCATGTGTGGTGTGTGTGTGTTGACGGACACCTTGGTGAATGCCTCCTAACGCCGTGGTCCGCTGTGTAGGTGGTGGAGAGAAAGAGAACTCCGGCAGAAATTCGCGAGGAGTATGAAAGGCTGCAGCGAGACCGAGATGAGAGGCGACTGCAGCAGAGAACTAACCCAAAGGTTATATACTCGACGACTCGCACACACACTAGACAATATCACTACCACGAAAGCCATTTCAATAGCTCAGGTTTTTTTTTCACTAAACAGACTTTCACACTTGAATCATTTTGAAACCAGTTGCTCCAATAATATAAACACTTTCATACCGTACGTATGATGCTCAAACTCGCCAATGTGCGTTCAGGGTACCATCAGCGTAGGCGTAGACGCGACCGACCTCTTTGACCGCTATGACGAAGACTTTGAGGAGATGCCCGGGGGAGGCCTGCCTCATGTCGAAATAAACAAGATGCACATTTCGCAGTCAATCGAGGTAAACCCTTCGACCTACACCACAAACACAGACTGTTTTTAGGCTGGTAGCGATCCTAGCTCTGAGGATTTCCCTGCCTGACTTCACCCAGGCTCCGCTGACAAACAAGGACACTGCAGTGCTGTCTGGTTCTCTCTCGACGCACAATGGAACCGGAGGAGGCAACATCAACGTGGTCGTACGCAGGGTCACGTCGGCCAAGGGCTGGGGAGAGGTACGCTCACACGCATCAGCATGGAAACATGCACGTACTGTGGAATACATTTTAAAAGGCTGGCAAAAGATTTGCTATTGGGCCAACAGTTGCCTGTGACAAATATGTATTCCTAGATATATAAAGATAAGTGACTTAATTTTATTTAACCTACCAGAATCCATACCCCTACGTATGTGATGTTCCATGTTCTTTTAGCCAGAGAATATCTGTGTAGTCGTTTGTGTCTTGAGCTCAATGCTTGTCTCTAGAGTGTCGAACTGAAACTTTATCGATCCATCAAAAATGTAATACATTACAGTTGTTTATCCCGGGGACATTCTGGTATATGAGTAAAACCCAGTTGACAGCCACTGTATGCACTGCGATCCCCTGTAACCATCCTGGTGGGGGTCTTGTGTATGCACTGCGATCCCCTGTAACCATCCTGGTGGGGGTCTTGTGTATGCCCTGCGATCCCCTGTAACCATCCTGGTGGGGGTCTTGTGTATGCCTGTGGTTGCTGCAGGTGGAGGTAGGTGCCGGGGACATCCTGGGACCCCTGTTCGGAGTAAAGGTGTTCCGTAACCTGACAGCGCGCTGGTAAGACCTAGCAGTCTTCCTATGAGGAAAATGGATGCCTTCCACCACCATTTTGAGATCCCATGTCTCTCACATGCTCGCCTAATCCACCGCCCCTCTGCTGTGTTCCCGCTCAGTTTCCTGACGGCACAGTGCGGCGTGCAGTTCTCCCCGCGCGGCATGCGCCCCAGCTGCTCCCTGATGACGGCCCGCCACCTGGACCACAACACCATGGGCTACCTGCAGTGGCGCTGGGGCCCCAACAGCGCCATGACCACCAGCCTGGTCCGGGACACCAAGACCACCCACTGCACCCTGGCTCTTCAGGTGGAGAGAGACACAGACACACAGACACACACACGCGCGCGCGCACACACACACACACACACACTCTCTCTCTCTCTCTCTCTCTCTCTCTCTCTCTCTCTCTCTCTCTCTCTCTCTCTCTCTCTCTCTCTCTCTCTCTCTCTCTCTCTCTCTCTCTCTCTCTCTCTCTCTCTCTCTCTCTCTCTCTCTCTCTCTCTCTCTCTCTCTCTCTCTCTCTCTCTCTCTCTCTCTCTCTCTCTCTCTCTCACACACTCACACACACACACTAGGGGTGTAACGATACATGTATTGAACCGAATCGGTATGGACGTCACGGTTCGGCGCATGGATATACACGGTATAAAATTAAATAAAACTGGCGTGCGAATTAACGCCTGAAAGGGTGCCGGCAAATTCGAGCTACGCATGCCGTCCGTTGATTGGTCGACAGAATCGCACTTCCGTGAGACAGGGGGATAATAACAAACAAACACATTATCCGCGAGGAATTTCTGGACAACGGCGAAAGCTTCATTTATCGAAGAAAATGTCCCACAAAAGTTATCCGTCCTTCTTGGACGTCCTTCTTGAGGTCACAATGCTAACGTAGCTGATGCGGCTATCACACACACACACACACACACACACACACACCCCAAAGGGTTCTGGATTTAAGTAAATGAAGGCCTCCTTGACACACATATGCTTGATGCCTACGTATGTCCGCTAAGGGCACGACTAAATACATTCAACGTACTAAGTTGCTTTTGATTTAATGAAATTGAGTGATGAAATGGTTAGTAATACCCCATCCCAGAAAACAATCATTCCACTGTGAAATCCGTCCTCAGAGTGGAACCTCAAGGGTGTGTGTGGGTGTGGGTGTGGGTGTGGGTGTGGGTGTGTGTGTGTGTGTACTGTATATAAACACACATTACATTTTTTCTGTTCCACGTCTTTTCCTCCCCCACAGCTAGGGGTCCTTAACTCCTACCTGATGATGAGCTACCAGTACAAGTTCCAGGATGAGGACCAGACCAAGGTCAAAGGATCCCTCAAGTACGTCAGTCTGAGTTTCAGAGCTCTGTCTAGACGGTGAAATCCAATAACTCTCGTTTCAGAAGAACACTGCATTTTGAATTATCTCTCGCCACATTCAGAATCTTATTAAAATTTCACATTATATGGAATACCCCCTTTGATACAATTATCTTATCACTGTGAGGGGCAAAATTATTTACACTTGAAATTAAACTGCATACATTATTTCAAGATGAAATGGGCCCCCTTGTCAATACTTTTTCTAAGTGAACCTTTGGAAAGTGGATGAATATGACGATATATATCCATAGTATATAGTAGGGATGGCACGGTTCAAGTAAAAAATCTGGCGCATGGCTCTAGGCATGTATGTATTGTTCGGTTCTTTCAAAAGGGCATGCGCGGAAAACCCTTAAAATGAAGTTATTGGCGGAAAAGGTTTTAGGCAGTGAATGCTACCCCGTGAAACTTCTCAGTGAAACTTCTGTCTCGGATGATGTGTGGTCACTGCCCGGCAGGGCTCAAGACAGATTTGGTTGCACGCCTTTATTCGCTGCATTGTCGCAGTATTGGCATGTCCTTTGCCAAGTACCATCCATCTGTGTACATTGAATTTATATATATATATATATATATATATATATATATATATATATATATAATTATGTATTTATACATAGATGAATGGTAGGATGGGGGTATTTGTGTGTGTGTCCTCCCTTGTTCTACCAAAAACATACCAAACCAAAAACCACGACCCCAAAACCATGATATGAACTGAACCGTGAGTTGTGTGCCCCTAGTGTAAAGACATGCCTCTCCTCTATCTGGCTTACTGTCTGCCTCTCGCTAAGTGTCTGTCCAGCGGGGTTTGTTCTCCACCCTGACTCTCTCACTCCACCCTCTGGCTCCTCCTTCCTCTGGCTCCTCCTCCTTCCTCTGGCTCCTCCTCCTCCTTCCTCTGGCTCCTCCTCCTCCTTCATCTTGCTCCTCCTTCCTCTGGCTCCTCCTCCAGGACGGGCTGGTTTGGAACGGTGGTGGAGTATGGGGCGGAGAGGAAGATCAGCCGACACAGCGTCCTGTCTGCCACCGTCAGCATGGGGATCCCCCAGGGGGTGACACTCAAGATCAGGTACACAACTTCCTCATGAGAGCTGATTCAGGAGCCAGGACTCACCATATCATCATCGCCTCGGGTCAGCGCATCCACGAGCGGCGCTTTGATTATTTAAACGGTACACAGACGTTTTGAATATTACAGAGGGAAGAGAATATTTGATGAAGCAAAAAGTCACTGGCAAAAAGTCACTGGTTTCAACTTTAATTTAATGCTGTATCTCTTTTTGACGGTCTTCTCGGGTCAATGCAACAAAATGTTGCGGTGAATCATTGTCACATTACAAGGACATTTGAATATTTCAGATGGAAGTGCCTATTTTAATAAGCACAGACCATGGCTTGACCTTTCATAAGAAACTCATAATTATAAGAATTGCTGGTGGCTGTAATGAACCAAATTATTAAATGCTTAATACATCCTCAATAAGCACAAAGTATTTGGTTTGACCTTGTTCTGTTACCATCTCCTTTGACAAGGGATTTTACGGCTTTCAGTTTGAAAATAAAACAATGTTGGCCAAAATGGATAGGGTAACCTACTCAAGCCTAGTCACTTTAAATTAATGAGCAAGAGATAACATCGAATTTGGTGGTGGTCCAGCTTTTATAGTTTCTGAAATATTTTTCATTGTCCAGGGCCTTCATTATTCATGGCTGATTTTATTAAGTTAGAAATTATTATTACTAATGTAATGAGAGTACAACTCTTAAAAATGTGTTAATTGGAAAGAACATTTGAAGGGGAAGTTCTGAAAAACTGGGTATCATTTGACAAAAAAAAAAATTGGTCTCATCATTACTTATCTTTTTTTGCGTCTTTATGGACAGGGTTTAGAGTTCAAACTTCAAATATATCATAGCAACATATTGTGTGTGTGTGTGTGTGTGTGTGTGTGTGTGTGTGTGTGTGTGTGTGTGTGTGTGTGTGTGTGTGTGTGTGTGTGTGTGTGTGTGTGTGTGTGTGTGTGTGTGTGTGTGTGTGTGTGTGTGAGGCCCTGGACAATGAGAAATCTGTGTATAGATAGATAGTGTTTGTGTGTGTGTATATATATATATATATATATATATATATATATATATATATATATATATATATATATATATATATATATATGAGGTACATCCTTTTTGTGGTAAACAAACCAGCTGGTCCAGCCTCACAACAACAACAGAAACTGGTGAAATAAACCAAGAGGCCATTTATCAAGCTTGTTTGAGTCATTCCGTTGGAGTAAATGGATCACAGTGTTCAACACAACACCAGGCATCCAACGCAGGAGGGAGGGCCTCCATTGCATATCGAAGGCACCCATCACTGGCCACGGCTCTGAAACTCACAGTGGGTTTCATGCTTTTGTGCTTAATATCCCATTTATTTTCTGGCAGGAACAAAAGCAACCACTAGCAGATGGCTTTTCTGTTCCTTTTGTTGGACCAAACAAAACAGAAGCGTGTATTTGTTCCCTTTGCGACCTGAATTCCACTTTAATGCCTCCCAATGCTTTTGTTGTGTTTGTACGTACGTGCGTGTCCTCTCTCTGTAGGTTATCACGCGCCAGCCAGACATACCTGTTCCCCATCCACCTGACAGACCAGCTGCTGCCCAGCGCCGTCTTCTACGCCACCGTGGGCCCGCTGCTGCTCTACGTGGCGGTCCACCGGCTCATAGTCATCCCATACACACGAGCACAGAAACGAGAGTGAGTGGGGCCTTCAGCTGGCAGCACAGCGCAGCCTCCTTCCCTATACCGCCGTTTGGGTTGCAGACACTTATGATCGCCACAGGACCAGTACTGTCTATAACACTCCAATGTGCTCTCTAGCTGTCTTCATTAGTTCTATATTCTTTATGGGACCTGTGTCTTTACTGACAGGACTGTGGGTTGATAGAGAAGGAAGGATCGACGTGTGGAATACAACCTGGGTCGCCGAATGGTATACTGCCTACATGGGTTGAGCTGTCCCCCACTTGTTTATTGGTGTTGTGAGTTTCCTGAAGGGAGGACCATAAGCTAGAGTCTAGAGACAAGCGCATAGTTGCTGCAACTCTGCCAGGGTTAGGGTTCAGGCTTTCTCTCCAAATATGCAAAATGTTAAGAGGACCATCCCAGATGCTGTCACTGGCAAAAACAGGAAACCCTAGATGGCCTCCGAGTCTAATGCATATTTAAGAATACAAACATGGAGAGTGCTTGTTGTGCTGCGCTAGGCAGCGTCTCGGGCGCCGCCACAGTCTGATGGGTGACAGCAGTAGTGGTCTGATGGCCAACTCCTGTCCTCGTGTCTTCCAGAGACCTGGAGCTTCAGAGGATCAGCTCGGCCACCGACATAGCCAAGAAGAAGCAAGAGGCCGAGTCAGCTGTAAGTGCCGACTGAAAACAACACACACGCACGCACACACGCACACGCACGTTGTGTAGCATTAACATAGTTTCCAAGGTTTGACTCTCTGTGTCATCTCAGACCCTCCGTCACTTTTGGCTTATTTCTCCGCCTGTCATCCTCTTCCTTGTCTTCCTCTTCTGTTCTTCAGGTTTTGCTGATGCAAGAGTCTGTGAGGAGAATCATAGAAGGAGAGGAATCCAAAATGGGTAAAAACACACCCACACACACACCTACAGACCCACACAGTTGCAGCTGTGAACTGAATCCTGGGGCTGTCAGGCTGGTTAGGCGGTACAGGTGAGGGTGTGAATGCTGCATGGCGCCTGCTGTGAGGAGTGGCGCTCGAGGGCTCGGGTTTGTCAAGGCTGAGAGACGTCGCGAGTCGGCCAGCGACAAAGCGATTACACTCCCTGTGCTGCTTTTTGTTTCTACAAGCTGTTGTTCACAATTGGTGTGTGCATATTGGCCTATAAGTCACTGCCATAAATCAAAATGTTTGGGGATGGGGGGATGTTCGGTGCTCTATAAAATGTTCAGCTGGCCCAGTTAGAGTGGGATGTGTGTACCCCATGCTCAAGCAGTACCAGAATGAATGGATTACACCAAGTCAACTCTGAAGGGGGGGGGAGGGCAGTTTATTTCACCGTTGTTATATTCGAGCCATGGATATATTCTGCGCCAGTTAGCCTGAAACTTGTATTTGGCCTGCTCGGTAACGCACACGCACAGTCATCTAGTAACAGATCTTCTTAAATTTCAGGCAGTAATACCTGACGGATGACATTGCCATGTCTAACAATTGCACTCAAATGATAGCTCTGAGATGATCTAAATTTGAATAAAGCCTATATCATCAATAAGGCTTTTATAGTCTATTAACCATGGGAACAAAGAGGAAATAATAATTGTTATTATAATTATATTTTATATGTTGATGATTAATGAGGGATCTATGCCTTCAACTAAACACATTGATTAGTGAACGCTCCACAACGGTAAAGGAGAAATGATCCAAAACGAGCTGTCCCTTGGTTCACGCCAAATACTAAAGGAGATCTAAAGCCGTGAACCAATAGGACAAACATAGCGTTCCAAGTCTACAGATGTCAACTGAAAACGAATACATGGAAACAGCAGTGTTATAGCGGGCCACTACGGGTTCCAGCAGGTAACTCTGCTTGCCCCGGACAACTTGGACCGCTGAGTAAGCCCTTCGCTCCCCGCTTTAGATTGCTTTATTGCACTTTGTGGGCTTTGAGGACATTAGTGTAGAACTAAAGAACACAAATCCAAATGGGCAGGGATTACACACACACTGGCGCTGGGGAGAATGATTCTCTCCGTCGGTCCACCGTAATGCGTTTTAGCACTTCCACTAAATTGAATGGTGCCTCATTTGTTCTGTACACTGAAACGCTTGATTCATGTGTCCCACGTTGTTATATTAAATTATGCACAATGTCCAGGCCCTGTAAACCGAGGCATGCGCCTCTACAATCCTCACCACAGGGTTTTCCTGCTTCCAGGTCTGATCATCCTGAACGCCTGGTACGGGAAGTTTGTGACGGACACCAGCCAGAAGCAGGAGAGGGCCCAGGTGATCGACGTCACCGTGCCCCTGCAGTGCATGGTCAAGGATTCTAAGCTCTGCCTTACGGAAGCCTCCAAGGTGTGTGTGTGTGTGTGTGTGTGTGTGTGTGTGTGTGTGTGTGTGTGTGTGTGTGTGTCTTTAATCAACAGAGGAACAGCTGGGGTGCTGATAGCCCTGGGGTCACTAGGAGTACAATACTCGTAAAATGCAAAATAATCAACAACGCAGAATCTGTTTTTATTTCCTTTCAAAAGACTTTGCATCAATTAGTTTTGTGTGTGTATTTATTTCTTTAGCTGTACAATACGTTTTGAGTGCTGCTGTGGTAACTGTTTTTCCTGATGTATACAATAACTAACTCTTATAGCTTCTTGTGTGGCAGTATCATTACCTCCCAGAATTCTATCCAGTATACCCACAATCAGAAGCAGCCAATCGAAAGAGTCCCCCCCCCCCCCGCCTCATCTAATTATTATGCTAATGCATTTATTTAGGCTAGGCGAAGCTAATTCCAATACTAATAGCCTAAAAGCCATTAGATTTTTACCATGAAAGAGTCACACCCAACTACCTCTAACCCAAGGTTTATTTCTGCGTGTGTGTGTGTGTGTGTGTGTGTGTGTGTGTGTGTGTGTGTGTGTGTGTGTGTGTGTGTGTGTGTGTGTGTGTGTGTGTGTGTGTGTGTGTGTGTGTGTGTGTGTGTGCCTGTGTGCGTGCGCCTTTGGGTATGTGTGTGTAGGTGGGGCTGCCAGGCTTCTACGACCCCTGCGTAGGAGAGGAGAAGAGTCTGAAGCTACTGTACCAGTTCAGAGGCGTCCTGCACCAGGTTCTCTCTGCGGACTGCGAGGCTCTCAGGATACCCAAACAATGTGAGTCAAGGCGTTTTCTGCTCTATTAAGAGACTACAGTAGCAAAGCTGTGGACACTGGAAAATCGTTCAGGACCTATTGATTCACTCTTCACTGTATGATTGACATAAACTCACTTCCTTTTGCCCGCCGTAGAAGCATTGAACGGAGAAATGTCTGTTTTTTAGAGCTGAGACATAGTCTTTGGCAGTTGTTATAGTTTTTAACAGTAAAATAATACTTAAAATAATTGATTTATTTTGTCTGGATGAAATTCTGCAAGTTGTACTATAACATCACTCACACAATTTCTGTGAGTGCTGTTGTCAGTGCACTTGGCTGGTACTACGCTATGACGAGAGAAGAGACTATTTAATTAGCAAGTTAAAAATGGCTGCAAGCGGCAGAATAATTACAACATCCCTGAAGCCTCCATACTATGTCTGTCCTCTCGCCTCTCGCCTATCTCCCCCTCTCTCTCTGTCCTGACAGCTCACAGAATAGACGCTGAGTCCTAGAAGCCCGCTTCTGCCGGATCTCCATGGCTGGAAGGGGGAAGAACACACAAGCAGCACTATAAACAGGAGGAAGTTATAGCAAAGACGAAAACAACACAAGGTTCCCATCCTCCCCTCTCCCTCTCCCTGTCGTCTGTACCTGGTGCTGTGAATGAATCCCCACCTGGAGTCCTCCTGGCCCTTCTCTGGTCCTGTCAGCCGTCTCCCATCACTGCTAGGACCTCGGCATCTTTTAGATTTCTTTGTTCTCTACATCCAAACCAAACAAGACTGGCCAGATGGATGCATGGCAGGCCCCCTCCCCATGATCCCCCCATCAGTCCTTAATGCACACACCACATACTAACTGAGTTCACTTGCATCAAATGTGGTGATTGATCCAAAGGGAATTTGGTGCGAGACCAGAGCTTCATTTGAAGCTGATCGCTGTTGCAACTTAAAATGATTCGTTATGGTATATTTGATCCAAAAGGAAACAGCATTTTATCCTGTATACATATCACTACAGTACACACTCACCATTGTTTGAAGCTTCCAACCTTATTCTAAGGCACATTGAGAGTTGAAGGCTATGCTTAACAACTACATATGATGTCATCCTCCCAGTATCCTTTGGGTTAGCCAGCACCTCTTTGGCGGAGGAAACGTTTAGAATTAAGTCATTCATTTAAAATCTCCCTAGTTCTTGTATATTTTTGTTGAATTGTCTCAACGCAAGTTATAATGCCTTGTGGCAACATGTCTGCTGCTCGTGTGGGAGACATTGTTTCCTGCTATGTCTGTTGACCTGACATGAACCACATAAGGACCATTTCTCCATACATATGTTTCAATGTTTATCATGTTATCCAGTTGTAATCTTAGGATGTTCAAGTATGCCACCTACGTGCCATACCCTTGCATTTGTTCATATTGTCGTTTGCTATGTAATGATGAGCTAGACTCAAGCATTCCTTAACTTCTGGATGGTTCTGTCGTTGACGATAAGGGTCGGTATGGCATGGATTAATAATAGTCGTAATCTATATAGGCCATTCTTGTATTTTTTTGCTGAGAAGGCAACTATTTTAATGTAACCGTGGTCCCATAATATCTTACAACATAGCACACGCACCAGGAGGGTTGTATTCTATATTGTATTATAGAAATTAGCTATTGTATATTATACAATATATCATAAGATAATTATGTTAGCGGAATGAAAATACTTTCATTCCCCGTTCATTCCATTGTGTCACTACAATTATACAAAATGTATGGGCATTATGTAATTCTAAAAAACATTACTGTGAAATGAAGCACTAATTTAACATGTAGCAACTATTTAAGGCCATCACAAGTATTTCTAATATGGAAAACGTAAATTTCACATTATCAAAAATGTTCTTTATGTTCTGGCAACTATAATCGTTGCCAGATATCCATATGCTAGCTCTGTGAATAAGACTAAACCTATTTTCCTTTTTATGTTGTCCCTCAAGTTACACACACACACACACGTATATATAAAAATTTGTCTTCTGGCTTGAATCCATTCTAACCATTATTTCAACAAGTCTACATTCCTTTCGAGGATAACATTTCTGTCATTTTATTTGCTCATGTTTGGTGTTGAGTGTAACCAGAGCCATCTATCTCTAAAGGGCTCTGGCCCTGGCCAAACGACTATTGACTCGCTGCAGTGCCACCATGAGGCCAAGAGAAGGACTGCACCCCCTGACCTGTAAACTGAAGTGTTTTAAGTTGTGCGTGAGGAGCCTCTTTGCCCTCATGACCATTGTGGTGGTGCAATAAATACCAGCTGATCTGTGAGATGCTGTGTTTAAAGTTCATGGGCATATCCACAGTTTGTTATTTGGAGAAAAACAATGTGCTAATTTCTGTTCAACAAAAAACCGAATGTGGTTAAAACGCTAACTCTTTATTATACAATAGTTTCACAGAAACAGTTTGCACCACAGGCCTACAGACAAAGCTTTCTCAAGAATAGGATGAAAAGATTCAGGATCAATTGAAACAAATATTTGTAATTATAGCAATCATAATAGAATACGCTCTTCCATTTGCACCTGCAGACCAGATTCAATCTTGAAAAGCCCTAATTTGTTTAAATATAGTAAAATGGATACGAATGAGTACAACATGCAAATTGTGTTTTGAGGCGTCAAACAATTTGTACAACTTTGCATGTCCCATTAGCAAGTGTTTATAAATATCAGGAAAATCAAACTCGGGAAGAAGCAGAGCTTTGAAAAGTTTGGTACTGAACCAAATTTGTTCTTGAAGTCAAAAAGTTTGACTTTGAGTCATTATTTGTATAAAAATCAATCTCGCATTGTGAACTCCGATACTAGATACTGGCATCTAATGTGTCACAATCACTTTCAAGTCACCTCTGTGAGCTATGGCTTATATATTGACAGATACAACATGTAGCCTATAGTCAAACTGGCTGAAAATGAAAACGGATAAAGCAGGACTGAAAGAATGCTTAAAATAGTTTGTCAAAATCTCGACTTTCAAAAAAACTCCAACAGGCAAAACATGGACAGTGAATACTGATTAGCGTAGAGTCGAGGGTTATACGTTAGGGGGGGCAATGGATCCTGAACCTGCATGACCTCCTTGCCCCACACCCTAATCTCCCATTCTGAAAACCTAGATAAAAAAGGTTGACTGATCGTAGCACATGCATTACTGATGTATTATACACCCCTCATTCCCGTCAGCCACACACGCACACCGTGTCCCCTGTTCCCCAGAAAGAGCCTCCCTTTCTGAACCATTCTGTTAGGCTGAATGAGAACATCTCCTTGATACCATCCCTTTAAACACAGGGACATGGTCATATAGACCCTTTTCTGCAAATGGACATTAAAACAAAAACTATTGAACTACACACAAACCAATTATTTCTCAAGTGTGCGCACAAGCTGTGTTTATAAAGAATCAATGTCTCAACAGGTTTGTGCTAAAACATGCAACGGCAGGCCTTCAACCACCAAATAGGATTACCGAATGTGAAACCTAGTCTATACATTTTTTCAAAACAAGAATCCTAATTTTTTTCTTTGACCGCCAAATCCCAGATAACCAAATGGTATTGAAAAAAAATTACAGTATGCCAGAGGGTCTACCTAATCACAAGTTTATGCGTGTGTGTAGAGGCAGAGGCAGCAAGGGGAACCCAGTGATTTCGGAAGGTAGACTGTACAAGCACTCACTCCAGAAGTGTTGACCAGGAGCCTCTGATATTCTTAACAGTGTTGACAATAGTAAAAAAATAAAAAGGAATGGGATGGCTATGTCTCCTTGTCCTGTTGGATTACACTGCCATATTGCAGAACCAGCTCACACATTAGAGATATTTCACTTTATTTAACGAGTGCTAAAGGACCTAAATCACTGTATGCATTGAAAAGACACACCTTAAAGATAAAAAAAAAGTGCAAAACCTCTAACCTAAAATTCCCAGCATGCACCGAGGCAGGTGGCAGTTATAAGGGCATCATATATGGCAGTTCCAGTGTTCACGAGACGCACAAGTCCAAAACGTTAGCAATGCAGCTACGCTTACAGACTTTTCAGTGATTGCCGTACGCACAGGGAAGCAAGTCTGCCACAGCGTTCAACTGTCAAATAGGTCCACGGCAAGTTTAAGTATATATATATATAATAGAAAATCAGGAACAGGACTGGGGGCCACGACGGAGGTCAGTTCCCACGTTAACAGGAACTGCTGTGGACGAGAGAGTGGATGGGTCATAGGTCATAGTTCAGGGGTCAACCCGGTGGAGGATTAATCTAGCAGGTGTTTCCGAGGCCCGATACGCGAGCGGTGGGAGCGCCGCGCGTCCAGCGTGCCGTGCGTGTCCCTGCAGCTCTGACACATGTACGTCTCGGGCACGTGGCTCTTGCGGATCTTGGCACAGGACAGGTGGATCCAGGTGTTGCACGTGTTGCACTCGATCATGGCTCGGCCGGCGAAGGGCTTCATGCAGAAGCAGGTGACCAGGTCCCACGAGTCGTCGTCTGGGGAGACGGGAGGAAAGGGACACAAATTTGATTCTCACACTCTCCAACAACGTTCCTCCAGACACTGGTACATTGACCGAGGCCTTACCCGAGTCGACCATGATGTCCTCGTCCTCCCCCGATCCGTCTTCATCTCGGAAAACCACCTGCTTCCCCTGGCGGAAGACCGTCCGGCTCCCCGGGGAGGGCTCCGCCGTCTCCGTCTTCACGGGGCTCTCCTGCAGGTTCCGCCCGTCCCAGCCGCGCTCCTCCTCCGGGGGCTCCTGCTTGCAGTGTGGAGGGCTGGGCAGCCGCGGTGCGTGGGGAGGACGCAGGGGGATGGTGATGTCGTCCTCGGGCTCCTCCTTGATGGCGTGGGCGCCGAGAGGGGGCGGGTAGTGGAGCTGTGGGGCGTGCAGCGCCGGGGCGTGCAGCAGGGGGCCGCTCGGCTCCCTGGCCTGGCCCAGCCACTCCTTCTTCCTGTTCCTCTTCTTCTTCTTCAGTTTGTCCGCCTTTCTGCGCTCGTCCGAGTGAAGCCCACCGAGCACATGCTGCAATGGAGTTAAAAGGGCAAATATGAACAACTTGATAGTTGGTTATTTACCTAGTTAGAGACAGGGATTACATTTTACATTCTCCGTAACAGCAGCCCAGGAATGGTACTATTTACAAATCCCCACCTGTAACTGCACCGTATCGCACCTTCTTTAAAAGGTTCAATCCTGGCTCAGTAACCGGTAAAACCTCATTCACTAATGCCGCTTTTCCACCGCACATGTAGCTCGACTCGACTCGACACGGCAGCAGCACGGGTCGTTTTCCACCGCAAATAGTACCTCCTGGACGTGGGCGGGGTCGGCTGCGCGAAAGGGCCGTGACGTATTTTTGTACGTGACGCAAACAACACCTACGCAACCCACACATGGAGAGAACCCACATAACAACAATGGAGGACATCGATAACATTACTATTATTAGCTGGCATGTTGAAGAAGTTGAAGAAGTGGAATATGTTGGCCGCGGCGCTGCTATGGCTGTTACCAGCATGGTTGCCATGTCGCTCTCGTGACTTCGTCACACTCTCTGGCCAATCAGTGGCCGGCCGTCTGCCGACGTCACCTTTTAGCATCGGCTCAGCCGCTTGGAACCTAGAGCGAGGCGGTACTAGAAAAAGCAGCCACTTCAGGTACCAGATACCATGTTTTCGCGGTGGAAACTCAAAAAATGCGAGCTGAGTCGAGTCGTGTCGAGCTGGTACCATGCAGTGGAAAAGCGGCATAAATCACCCACCGTCCCAACCCATGTTTACTGTGTTTTCGTCTGTTGTATATAGTCCATATCTTCTCTGCATATTTTACCCATTGAACGTCTTTCCATTAGTGATTCAGGTTCTGTCTGTATGCATTTATGATGTCATGTTATTTCATGTAATGTATTAATGTATGACCTGTCCAGGGACTACAGATGTAAACTAGCCTTCCTGACTTACTCACAGATACAGATTTGTTGCAATGTAGGCCTGCCAGTAAACAAATAAATTAAAATGAATATCAATGTACAATACAAAAAATACCTCTTTTCTCGTGTGGCTATCTGAGGCTGCTCCTGGATGAGGGGGCTTCCTGCTCCTGTCCTGGGGGGCTTTGGGTGGGCGCTGAGGGCATGAGGCAGACGGGGGGCCGGGGGTCCAACCGTCGCTGTCCACTGTGCTGCCGGTGCTATTGGGGGGGCTGGAACTGCTGCGAAGAGAAGGTTCCTGGTGGCGGGAGTAGGAGACATGAGAGCGGCACTAAAGAGACCCTTTGCGATGGCCAGATTAACTCAGGTCAATATTACCTCTCATGTCCCGCACAAACCTATTGCCTCAGCTCGAGTCACGTATTTCAGCCACATTCACCGCCTCATTATCATGTAAGGCAAGTTGTCATAAAATACTCTGCCATTCAAGGTTTTTCTGTACAAGTCATTAAAAGACAAAAAAAAAAAGGTTGACAGAACATAGCATGTAGGTCATAACCAACTAGTGTCGAAGGCATTTTAAAAGACAACGGGTCAGAAACCTGGATGCACTGCCTCCGTGTTAAGACCACATCAAAAGACAGAACAGAAGATTGTTCATCGCCTCACTTCATCCTGCTTAAGCGTGGCTATCGTAGCAAAGCGGCAGCCAAGGGCCCGCAAGGAAACGGGGCCGAATGCTTTGATAAGAGGACGGTGGCACCAGGCCCTCTTACCCTAGCACAAAGAGGGCTGGGTTAGGGGGAACCCCTGCAGGAGGGACAGGCAGCAGCCCGTGGGCTAGCGTAGGGCAAGTGGGCTGCCCAAAGTCTGTGGATTAAACAAAGGCATGGCATCACAACACACCAGACAGGGGGCCATGCAGTGTTACACCCCAACACAGTAGCAGGCTATGTGCCAGATAACCTACTCAATTCAATCGTGTAGACACCACCATGTTAAAGTCTACTTTGGAATGGTGACTAGAAATCAATTCAGGATATTCGAGGAAATGTGAATCCAAAAAAAAAAAATAGGACCACAAGGAAAACCTAATTGCATATTGAAATATAAAAGCACAAGGGAATGTGAGACCACATCTCATTGACAAGTCAGTCTAAACTGTTCGAAAAGTTTAACAACCTTAAGTTAGGCTTACTAGAGCCATCCAGCGGTACAGCGAGTCAAGCGCGCACACACACACAACCCTTCATAGCCATGACCAACAGTCTTGCGTGAAATAGCTACTTCATCATCAGCACCTTGAATGTACCTATTTGGGCCAAAGAACATGCAAAACAGGCTTCACGGCATTTCCTATCCGCAACGTTATTATGTTGCACAAAATGTTTGCACAAATGTTGTTTGCACAAATACGATTATAACACAATATTTATAAGAAGAACATGCATGACACAACGATTAGTCCGGTTGAGGAAGCCAGCTCGGTTTCTTACCTCTTGTGGATATGGGATGTATCCGGCATAGGCCAGGACAAAAGTGCAGAACTTGTTAAAATCCTCGACTGTCCGTCTCCTTCTGAATGGCGGACTGAATTCCTGTGTCAACAACGCAATCAGTCAAATCTTGTGTAAGCACATGACAGAATGAGATGACGTATCAATCATCACTTCACAATCCTATGAATAATACGAAACCCATTCTACTTACATCTAAAAATCGAATGTAATGTACCTAGTTGTTGTGGTTGTTGACCAACCCCCCAAACAGTGCTGCTAAGCTACTCAATACACGGTGAACGTGTCATCGTGTCACTGTTAAAGCATCGTGTCCCCAGAAAGCCTTTCTCAAAGTAAATACCGGCAGCCGTTTAATGGATACTACACTGTCGTTTTAATCAATTCCTTAATTGGAGGACGACAAAATCTCGAGCCTATCTAGTGTAGATTGGAGTACTTGTAGCAGATGTTCAGGTTAGCCTGCAGCCTGGTGACGACGGGAGATGTTTGACTCGCTAACCCTACCACTCCGCAGTCTCTTCAGGCTGACGTGGTCTAGTTGAATGCATTGCAGTGAAGAAAGGGGTTCCATACTGACCCAATACTAACCGCATGTGTGTTATTAGTCTGTTATGTAGATACCTTCGCACGAAGCTAGACATGAAGCTACGTTAGCAGAGCAGGCTACATCGTGCGCTGTTACTTGCGTTAAGTTACCTCAGACGAGTTATCAATGTAAATCTTTTAAATTATTGTCGGACAACGGAACAGCACGCTTACCTCAGACTTGAAGGCATGCGATGTCGTTGGGGTAACATCACCCATCTTGACAAAGTGATCCCCCACGCTGTTATCACCGTTTGAAGTCAGGACAATAGTAAACACTAGAGAGTTACCGCTAGCCTGTGGTGGTCCGTCAATGCTAACGCTAGCTCAACTCAAGCGGCAGTGTTTAGTTTGCCACTAGGACGAAGTATGGCATTAAGTATATTCTAACTAGGCATGCAATCGGCCTAAGTTGTAAAAAAACTATGATAAAACAACACATGAAGTGACAAGGACAGCTGTCGATCCCGCATTATCTCGATGTGAATGTCCGTCAGCTGCTGCTGGATATTCCGCTGAATCCGTAGTCTGCAGACGAGTGACGGAAACGGAAACGGTCGCTCTAGCTCCTGTTAGGCTAAAAGGATCCTGACTGTTAGCGTTATACCGGTCTACCGCAGCGCAGGTATCTGTCACTTACTCCCTAGGTCTCCCCGAAGCGAGAATAATAAGAACATGACAAGAAGAAGAAAAACAACGAAGAGGATAATACATATGGAGTTTTTAATAAGTATTGGAGTAATAAATATCAATCTATAACGGAACCGAGCGATATCTCTCTATCGGAAGTCCCGTCTTATCTCTCTTGCCAATAACGCTGATTTTGAGCATCCGGATCCTGCCGCAATTTCATGAGATCAGAAAGCCCTGACAGCGAGGTTAGTGTTGTTTATGTTTTCAAGCCACAAACATTACGTGTATTACATAACTGCAAAATTAATAAACGTATTGACATCCTCCAATATAGGAATTCTGCAAGACTGATGTAAATTATTTTAGTCTATTCTAGTTTTGATTAATGTTTCAAGCTAACAACAGTTATGAATGGTTTCTTTTCCACATAATGGACAACACATCTAAGGTTTTACGATTTTGTGCACCTCCTGAACACAGTGTTCAGGAGATGCTTCATGAACCACCTCCAGAACGCAAGCTCTCTTACCTCTGTCTCTGTAGAATAAACCACGTGTTGAACATTTACCACTCTCCGAGTCATACCTAGCCCGAGACGACCATACCACAAAGGACCGAAGTAGTTTTTCTTCAAGACACAACAGTGTTTTAGAACATATTCCAAACCCATAGCTCCTCGTTAATTTCTAATTGTATAAATAAAACCGCGACAGTATTAATGCCCTGATGAAACGCAAGCAGCATCAAATATTTTTGTTACTACTAATTAGTTATTAGTTGTTTATTCTTCTTCTGAGAGACTTGATGTTTACTAACACGTAATTGCCATCAACTTTATTCACTGTTGACATGCAAACCACTTTAGAGAGACAACTATTGTTTATTTCTCTGATACAATTTCCAAAATAATACATTAGTCAACAATTGATTTACAACAAGCAGTTAAGAACAAATGTGGAATGAGACAAAGTGCAGTGAGAGAAAGATGTCTCTCTATGTCCGTGCCCAAGTAGGCCTACTACTTGAAGGAGGCAGCTTGTTCTACCACCACCTGCCCTGCCAGCGAGTCGGAGAAGATGGACTCCCTTAAAATGGAGAACTTCCCGGGTATGTCAGACCCCAAGCTGCCGGTGCACCTTGTCAGAGGAGGCCTATCGCACCATTCAGGGCTGTATTGAGGTGACTGGCATGCACTCTGAGCCGCATAGAGAGGACATGGATAGGCCTGCAGAGGGCATCACAGAACACATACGCCTCTGTACGTACTGCACTGTGCCAGCAACACATGGTAACTAAGGACATGAAGGCCATCCCAAATGCAAATGGGATGGGCTTCAGAGTAGGTAACAGGGAGGATGTGAGGACAAGATAAGGGGAACTGAAAGGGTTGATAATGGAGGCTAAAGGGATGTACAGGAGAACTTTGGTCTTTTGTCTGCCTCCCACCGCCACCTAGTCCACGGCTCACCCTCTGCCGCCTTCCAGCCCCAATCCTTCTTGGAGGGTCCTACTCACCCTTCCACTAGTCTCTAGGCTAACTGCCCTCTCCAACCCTCCCCCTACCCCACATGTAACCTCGAGCGTTTCTTCACAGCTGCCAATGTAATAATAGAGCAGACTCCACTCAAGCAAGGTTGGAGGCCCTGATGGTGTCAGCACCACGGTGCTCAAAGCTGGTGCCACTCTGCTAGGAGAAACGTCTCGGACAGCAACACTCGGGACAGTCCTGTCTCTGTGCCGCTTCAGTTGCGCGGGTTCAGTTTTGTTTCGGGGGAGGGGGATACTCCGCTGACACACGCGCCGCCAGATGACACAGTGGACACAAAGTAACACGTCTAAACTGAATTAAGCGGGCACTCATCTCAGAGAAGTTTTCAACCACAGACTTCTTTATACAATTGTATTTAGTTCTCAATAATAATTGTAGCTTGAAAAATAATAACAGAGGACCGAGCCTCTGGGACCTCATTAGCTGGCTACGGGCACAGTGAGGAGAACTATCTACCGCTACCTCAACGGGACAAAGACAGAAGGAGCTGATCGTGGGGGGTCAAGACAAGGGTGCACCCTAGTCACAAGGACCCCAGGGTCAGTGTGGAAATTGTGGAAGTACCTGGCAGAGAACATAAATAAACTAGGCTGGGCTAAGAACATGATGCCCTCTACAAGAAGAGACAGAGACGTCTCTACTTTTGGTGAAGGCTGGGGTGCCTCACCATCTGCTTGACGATGGTTATGATGTTTTGTGTGTCTGTGGTGGTCAGTGCTACCCTGTTTACTGCGGTGTGCCGGGGTGGCCGTTTGAGGGAAGCGGATTCCAAAAGACTCCCCACAATGATCGCTGCAGTGGCATTGTGGGGGAGGAGCTGGCAGCATTGACAGAGAAGAGGATGCTGTTCAAGTTGTGTGTTTCCTTGGACAGAGTCTCCAACATGACATTCTGTTCAAGCACAGGAGAATTTCACAAAGATGCTCCACAGGAAGTCATTCATGCCTGTGGCAACACCCATGTCAGCAGCTATAACCTCATAATGGTTATAGCCAGGGTGCGATTTGTGAAAAAACCAGAGGGGGGGATAAATTTGAGACATTTTCTTCAGGAAAAATAACCACACAACAGTGTGAAAACTTATGAAAACAGTTGATCTTGTGACCTTCTGTATCTAAACCTTACACTTAGGCTTCATAACGTAGGCGGTAGGCCTATTTTGAACGTGAACTTAACCACTGCATTTGCAGAAATATTTTCTCATAGCTAATATTGTTTTTAAATGTGCCAAATAAAAAAATATATATATTTTTCCCGATATCAGTTCAACAGAAAATATGAAATACCACAATGTGCTGTCAAGACGTTTTTTATTTTTTTTATGGGTTAATCGGGTAGACTATAGGTCAGACTACGAAAACAGTCCGCTCTGATGACGCACTTCAGCCTCTTTTTTTTGCCTTCCTGTTGGCGGATCGATAGCAGCGTGGTGACCCTGCTTCAACCACATCTCTGCAAATCTGCGGGCCGGGAAGGAGGCAACATCTGGTGCATTTACAGAGATGAAAAGCAGATTGTGCAGTGTGGACACATTCATTCTGTTTCTGCCATCTGTAAGAATGTGGTTCATGGCGCTGAAACCTCTTTCACACTCGGCTGTGGACACTAGGAGCGTGGAGACAGCGGTGAGAACTTTGCGCATGCTCTCTCCTGTGACACCGTGACATTTAAACTCATGGAACTCCTTCAGGAGTATGGGACTGGTTGCGGCCTCAACAGCAAGAGTTTTGTGTATGGCGAGAAGTTTTTCATCGCCGTAGAGGATGCGCTCGTCTTCATCAGATGGCCAGTTTGATGGATTTAGAGCGGCGGCGGCAGAGATTATCCCGTTGTCATCCAGCCTGCGCTCACGCGCGACGCCTCTGACTCGCTCCCGGTAGATCAAAATCACAGCACAATCAAAATGAAGACGGACCCTGTGTATTTTGGTTGTTAATTATTACGATGTAATGGTGAAAATACTTTGGGTGGGGGGGATAATTTTTATCCCCACCGAGGATAAAAATAATTCAGCAGAGGGTAGGACGTGTAAACCAGAGGGGGGGATAATCCCCACCATCCCCACCGGCAAATCGCACCCTGGTTATAGCTGTAACACTTCATAGTCAGTCGTTTGTAATGTTTAGGTTTGAATGGAAAACAAAGCAATATCTAGGTGAAGTCAAACCCATAGATAAGGTCATAAAGAAACGTTGGGCCATATACGTGTCAAGTGAAACTAGCAGCTAATCAACACCCCATGGTTGCCAAATAACTACATAAAGCCAAAAGGCCAAGTTAAGGGATAATCAGGTCTGACCATTTGATAGTCACAACCAACACCTTATTTTTCTTTGGTAATGTCTTTGTAACTTTTTGCATTCGCCTTATCAACACATTGTTTTAATTTTAATCTTCAGACATTGACTAAGGCTCATTAAAGATAAATTCACCTTTGCAGACATTTGAATCTACCTAGTGAAATAGGGAAACATACTTTCAACTATCCATTGTCTCTATTCGATTCTGTCTGTTCAATAACGGTATTCACTCAGTAGTCTGTTATTTATTTAAAGAACTATGGTCGGACGCTATTTTTCGTTTGGATGCGGAAGCATTACATTTTTTTTAAATTATAAAAGCATTGCTTGTTAGACATGTTATTTGCAGGGTAATTGTGCGATGCTTCGCCTACTCAGCAGCTTTGAGCGTCTCTCTGGACGCCGTTCTCCTGTTCACCACTAGTGGCCGCTATGTTCCGCTCGCCGCGACGCAAGCTGCATGGATACAGATTTCTTTGGCTTCAAAGACGCTCATAACATACTCCAGAAGCCACAAGCAGTATCGCTTTTTTATAAGTAGAAAACAGGATCGTTTTTTAGGGAGCGTCAACACACCGCGGCACTTATTTTTCCGTATACACGTTTAGATATGGTTCGTTCAGCAACACAACAAAAGCCGATCGCGTGTGCTTGAAGCGGACCGGATGCAGATTGCTCAGCGGGCTTGATATATCACATATTAACAACTCTTCTTGACAAGTGTGTCAATCCTGTCATCACAATTTTTCCCAGGTGTCACTATGGGGGTTAACGTAAAAACGTACATCAGCATCGGCTATGCGTCGTTCGGGATGCTTATGGGGTTCTCCGCCTTTCTGGTCTGGAACATCGCGTACAGACAGCCGTGGACGGCCGCGATGGGAGGGCTGTCAGGTAAACATCTGCACGTTGCAGTCAGACGGGCCCACACTTAAAACACCGCACCAAGTTACTCATAGCAACATGTTTGCAATTTGAACCAATTGACGTACAGCTCTTCATTCGGTTGCAATGGCAAATATGTACATATGTTCGGTATAGCTCTACCAGCGATGGAGTGGACCATTGGTTTATAACTATTGGCTGTTATAGATTATGTGTGCAAGGGAGACAGACAGCCTTGAGGCTATGTAGTCTATATTGTGTGTTAAGAGTCATATTAGGACACGAAACATGTTTAGAGGACATTACGCTTCTGTCATGGAGGGATGATTTAAGTTTCGTGGTGTATGAACGGATTTGTACTTTGTGCCTGAATGTGCAATGGCAGATGCTTATCAGTAACCTCTGCTCTCAATATCTCACGGGATGTTTTAGTGACATCATGTATTTTTAATCATTATATTAAGTAGCCTAGTCCAAACTGTTTCCTATCACATAAAGGTCTATAATTAAAATAAATTACCTCTAGGCCTACAATAACAAATCACTGATTAGGAAGCTGCATTAAATTGTACTCTGATAAAAATCTGGTTTGAAATCTGAATATGCTGACAGATTATCCCGGGAAAACCATATGCAGTACATTGAGTTTGACGTAGTTTACAATTACCTACATTATGTTTGTTCGTTTTAAAAGATCTTCATTCAAGATATATCCTGCCTACAATATATAATTTTTCAAAATAAGTTCAAAATAAAGTTTCAAATGTTTTCAATAATGAATTGATCCTACAAGGGCGAATGCATTGGTTTATTTTTTTTTATTTTTTTTTCATGACTTTTGTAATTCCACCTAAAAAGAGGAACATAGGCTAAGCAACACATGGAACTAACCTGACACAGCATCTGGCAAACATGACTTGATGTTTCTATCTTTCACTATCTTTCTTTAATCTTTCAACATCACTACAGTTTTAACTCCTGGCCTTGCCGGTCAGTATCATCCTAGTAGTTAGAGATGTTTGACTCCCAGCCTGGTTCTCGGTTCAAACCCCTTCATAGTCTACTCGTAAGCATTCTTCTGCCAAATGCCTAACCTGTACCTGCTCATTATTTTACTTTCATTTTCTCGAACACTTTGAATTTTTTCTTTTTTTTTTCTTGCACTGGTATCCAACAGTAATACAATTGTTTTGTGTAAATCCATGTTCCCTTCCTCCTGATAGGTGTGCTGGCCCTCTGGGCTCTGGTCACCAACATCATGTACCTACAGGGCTACTGGCAGACCTGGCTGAAGGGGCTCCGGTTCTTCCTCTTCATGGGATTGTTCTTCTCCCTGCTGTCTCTGACCGCCTTCATCGCCTTCCTCTCTGTCGCCGTCTCGAAGAAGCAGTGTGAGTAGCAGGCACACAATTTATTGTGGCGCTTGATGAGAAATTGGTTGCATGTTGATAAAAAGGGGCTGCTTGGGCAATCATCTTTGATTGGTTTTGTATCAATGACGAAATGATGATGATGATGATGATGATGATGATGAAAGGATAATATCGAGTCCAAGTGAAATAAGAGGGGAAAACTAGTTCTACATTTGTGTACAATTCCCCATGATTATCATGCTAATCCATTCCCACCACACCCACCCCCTTGTTAGTGCCAGAAAGATCTCTGTACTACAAATCAGATAAAGCAGTCACAGTTGGTGGATTACGATGACAAAAAACAAATAATGATCTCCAGAATATTAATTAGTTGCAGCCCTAAAGTGAATGTATCTTGTTTTTGGAAACTGAGGCCATCAGATATGCATCTCACTGTTGGAAAGAGTTTTGTGACTTGGTGAGCAGGCTGTGAGTTGCAATAATCGTCAGAATAATCGACTATGAAAGCCTAAGTAATTATTTCTTGCAGCCGTAGCTTCAGACAGAGCTTGTCGCCATGCATAATAATGGCTCCAGACTACTTAATAATTTCACACTTTCGCACAGTCATCTCACACTGTCCCTCACACCCTATTATGTTTCTAGTCATTCCTGGCTTGTGTGGGTGTGTGTGCGTTTATTTGCATTGTTTGTCTTTATCCGTGTGTGTGTGTGTGTGTGTGTGTGTGTGTGTGTGTGTGTGTGTGTGTGTGTGTGTGTGTGTGTGTGTGTGTGTGTGTGTGTGTGTGTGTGTGTGTGTGTGTGTCCCACCCACAGCCCTGAGCGACCCCAACAGTCTCTACCTGTCGGCAGTCTGGAGCATCATGAGCCTGAAGTGGTCGATTGTGCTGTCGCTCCACGCCCACCGCTACCGCAAGGAGTTTGCAGACATCAGTATCCTCAGCGACTTCTGATCTCCCACGCAGAACGTCTGGCCAGGGGACTCAGTGAATTTGATCTCTTATGACAGACTGGTTTCAGACAGTGGCTTTGTAAACCCGACGGTTTAGAAGTTAGGTGTACTGGGAGTTCAGGGTTGTGTGGATAGTAAACACAGGAAGCATTGTGGGGTTAGTATACTTCAAGGTAGCCAGCGGTGGTCTTGAATTCTGCTGTGTAACCTTGGTAAATACCATACCATTTTTAAATTTGGCTGGCGTGCCCACGCCCAAAGACATTGCTATGTTTTAAAAATTTCACAGGTTTGTAACGTGTTTATGAGACGAACCTGAAATCGATTTAATGATTAATAGATTACATGTTTAATTAATGGTATCATCTGAACCCCATCCCGTCTGGTTGTTGTATTTATCTATAGTTTTAATCAACGCAGTGCCCCTTTCCTGCCACAAGAGGGTATTCACGTACCACCTATTGTGTAAGCATCCCCGTCTGTAAAACCCCAGTTATTTCAGTGGATGATTTTAACTTGATGTCCAATACCAATATCGTTTAATAATTAGTCTTTCAAGGGCACACATGTATCTAGCATTGGATCTATATATTCAAACATACAACATAGTTGAATCAAAACAAAACACAATTTTAATTCGATTCCACACAATATCGTGTCTCAGGAGTACACAAACAATAGCTAATTAAGATATATAAATGTTAGTGCGAACAAGACTGGATTCATTCACACTTTAATGTAAAACCTTTGTGTCTATTTTTATTTATTGATCTTACTTGAAAGTCATTTTCCTGATCAGGGATCTATTTTGTAGCATTTGCGTCACTTTGACATAAACCTAACCAAAATGAAACAATTATCGATGAAGCTTTTGTTTCGGCACTCAATTATTGTACATTCAATGAAATGCATGCAAGTAATTATGATTTTTATTTACCAAATGCTATTATTATCATTCTAATAGCAAATTATTATTTTGTTGCCTAAGGGGAATATATTATAGGCATATTTTTCCTTCATCAATGTTTGTCTGTGTGTACTACCTTATCTTTATACACCATGTCAAAGTAATCATCATTGTGTCGATTCTCTAACAGTTCGGATGTGTGGATGTAGGGATGTACCTGTACAGCTCCCCGTGCTTTGAGTCACTTTAATAAAGTATCTTTTTTAACAGCCATGCATATGTTCTTAGTCATTTACAAAACAAATGTCCAATTAAGATGTACTTATATGGACACAAAGGCAATGCTTACGCTACAGCCACAATATATTCAGATCTAGACTTTCTTAGTATTTTTCAATTGATTTTCAAACAAGATGACAGCATAGAAAACAGACCTAGAATGTGATCTTATTTCCTTCAAACATTTGAAAAGCATAATTCCCTTACTAAACGCCCATCATCACAGCATCATAGATTGGATGTTTGCGTTCCCATACAATATTTTCTATCGTAAGCCTGGATCCAGATCGTCAATGTTGAGTATTAGTGTGACATTTGGGAACACAAGGCAGCTGAAGCCACATTCCCACCCACCCAAGCCACATTCATGAAAGAGAAGGCCCCAGAGCATGGCAATCCTAACAGTAAATGCTGGGCAATAACCTGCACTTTGAAGCCAGGCAATTATTCAATTTACATTTCCTCCAAAGCCCAAATCATACCCAAAACCATTCTTTTGGGGGTAGGCTGGGGTTATGATTTCATGTATGATTTTTTTTTTTAAGGCGGCCCTGGACAGAGAATGACTTTGATGTCCAAAGTTGTGAAAATCATATGGACAGAATTATGTATGCACGCATCAATGTTCGGTTCAAGTCAGATCTTCAAGTGAATGTCGGTGAATAAATACGATGATATAAAATAAAATAAATCTAGACAATTATGTATTCCTGAGGATATTTCTGTTTGCTTTGTGAATAATGATACTATACCATATCATGCCATTATTAATAGAAACTCTATTAAGGGGGCTGCTTAATAAGCCTTAGTGGCAGTTGGTTGCTGTCTCTAGCAGCCTACCTCTTTTTTTACAGACATTTTCGGTGGCCATTATATCTTAATTGCATGGCATGCACCGGCTTATTTGCAAGCCCTTACGGTCGCATTGCATCAAGGTAATTGCAACGCTGTGGTTTATTACCATAGTTACAATTTTTTTTATCTGGCTGTTAAAAACTTTCGGCATTCAAAAACTGAAAAACAATCCCGTTGACTTTCCACTCAGCACAGCTCGGGCCTTTGAGCCAAATGTGTCCTATTAAAGTTTATATATGGGGCAGTAAAAATGTGTGTGTTTTTGTCTTGTATGTAAAGAGGGGGGAGGTGCCTTAATATATTCAATTATGGCGATTCTTTTCCACCCCAAACAGGGAAGGAAGTCGTCAGCTTCTACCAGTCTGGTGAGGGGGGGGGATCAAACGTTTAGATGTAAGTTTCAGCCAAGAAGACCCCCACAAGAGGAGTCTGGTCTCCTCAAAACACCTGTTAGGGAGATCAATATTTACCATCAGCTTAAAGAAAATGTTGCGATAGTGGTTTTGACATATTCAAAGAAAAACACTAATTTGGAATGATTGACCTATTGAGATAAAACTGTTTGCTGGACCATTATGGGATCTATTTGTATATACAAAACACTATAATTGCAGATATCTGTGCTTATCCACATTTCAAATTGGATATCATTATTTTTTCACATTTCAAGGATGTCTATAAATGCGATTGAACTGAAATGAAATTTAAAAACGAACATGAAAATTAATGATGCAAAAAATATTCAGCCCGGAAAAAAAGGGAAACAGAAAAATCTGAATGAAACGCAAACATCTTGAATTAGTAAAGGACCAGATGGACTTCTTGACATTAAGACGGCTCTCCGGCTTTTTTTGAACGGCAGTTTCGGCATGATTTCCTCAAGAACTTCCGCAAGGCGCAGTACAAAGCCAACAGATATTTAACCAATATCCATTGCAATTTACAGTTTTATTTACAAACCTAAACACATGTTCCATGGCCTATGCTTTTTTTCTGTCTCTCTGTCTCTTTCTCTATGCATACAGTATAAACTCACACATTAGCAAACTTGCAGAGACACACAGAATCAAACACACACACACACACACACACACACACACACACACACACACACACACACACACACACACACACACACACACAATAACACATGTGAAGACACACCATACACACCCACACATACAAACATACACACACCAAACACACAAACACACACACACACACACACGCACGCACACGCACACACACGCACGCACACGCACGCACAAACATACACACACCAAACACACTTGTGCAGACACACCCCACATACACACACACACACACATATACAAACGCACACACATATGCACACACGCGAACACACGCACATGCACGCACAAACACACACGCACACACACATGCACGCACACACACACACACACACACACACACACACACACACACACTCACACATACACACACACACACACACACACACATAAACAAACACGGATAAAGACAAACAGACAATAAATGCAAATAAACACACGCACACACACATGCACACGCACTCACACACAAGCAAACAAAAACATATACACACATGTACGCGTATCCACACACGGACAAACACACACACACATGCCAGTGTTCTATGTTAACCCCTGCTGTTGGCAACAGTACAGTTGAAGCCCCAATTTTAGCCTCACTCCCAGCTTTTTTTTGTTCCCCAGATTCCATTGTTGTTTTGCATGTTGCTATGCCCTTGGGACAATTGCAACTTTTGCATCTGAAACATTTTAGGGAGCTCCACATTTTGCTTTTTG
>NC_044060.1:21754414-21769414 GCF_902167405.1 Gadus morhua | reverse complement strand
AACCCCCCCCCCCCCCCCTTACTGCTGGAGCTAAAAGGTTAGCTCTAGCAGTAATCAGGCAAGGGATAGATCTTCCATCCGTGTGTCAACCGGTCCGGCAAAATCTGTGTGTAATTCCACGCTAATCCTCGGAATTCCTTTGACAAACAGGTGGGTTATGTAAATACATAATAGCGAGCGTGCTGTATACATACCGGTACCTCACCCTGTCGTCCCTCCGTCCGTCCGTCCGTCCGTCCCTCCGTCAGTTGGTCCTCTTCATTCAGCGGAGGAGTTTCCCTCCTCCGTCGACGTGTGGAGTTGATTGGACGTGACTGGAGGTTGCGCTGCTCTCCATTGAAATGATCACTGTGGATGAAATGGATAGCTGGCCAATCACTGGGCCTCGACAGGATGGCCTGCCCTCACACCCCGGGTCACCTAGTTCACCTGTGGGTGAAATACGATAGCATTACCAGCATAGGACAGGACCACAAGATTTAATAACATAAACTGACATCATTGTGGTAAGCATTTTACCACAGCTGTAGTTGCAAATAATGATCATTCTTGTGTTTGAATGGAATGGGAATCTATCCATGTGTACATCTATATATGTATGTATGTATGTATGTATGTATGTATGTATGTATGTATGTATGTATGTATGTATGTATGTATGTATGTATGTATGTATGTATGTATGTATGTATGTATGTATGGATGGATGGATGGATGGATGGATGGATGTATGTATGTATGTATGTATGTATGTATGTATGTATGTATGTATGTATGTATGTATGTATGTATGTTTGTATGTATGTATGTTTGTATGTATGTATGTATGTATGTATGTATGTATGTATGTATGTATGTATGTATGTATGTATGTATGTATGTATGCATGTATGTATGTATGTATGTATGTACGTATGTATGTACGGATGGATGTATGGATGGATGGATTTATCTATCTATCTATCTATCTATCTATCTATCTATCTATCTATCTATCTATCTATCTATCTATCTATCTATCTATCTATCTATCTATCTATCTATCTATCTATCTATCTATCTATCTATCTATCTATCTATCTATCTATCTATCTATCTATGTATCTATCTATCTATGAATCTATCTATGCGACCACTGATCCATGTATCTAGCTATGTTTCTATCTATCTTGCCATCTATATATCTATATATGCATGTTTGCATTTATCTATGTGCATGCATCTATTGGAGAGCCTTTACTGGGAAACTATCAGTGATATTGGGAAATTCCTTGTTGTCGTTCCAGGAACCCATTGCCATGGAAACCCCTCCTTTCCAAGGCCCTGCGAGGACCCACAGGCACCGTGAAGCTGCATGATGCGTCTATGTATCATCGATCACCCGGGTTGTGAAACCAGGGTAAACAAAGCTGAATCACCCACAACACACGTACAGTCTTCCATCCTGCCTACGCTTGAATACACAAGAATCATTTTTGAACAGCCTGGAAATACGTTATTCAAGGGAATCCGTTAGACGAGCCTATTCCTGGATTATGCATCACTATATTGCTGGAGAAGCGTCTTTGTCCCACTAAGGAGGGAGCAAACGGGTGTAGGTTCCTACGGGTGGTGCTAAGTGGCTACAGGCCCAGCCCCACAGCCCCCCCCCCCCCCCCGCCCCCCCCCCCCCCCCCCCCCCCCCCCCGGGGCCCGTGCCTCAGAGCAGGACCATGTGTCTGAGGGTCTGCCACAGGGCATGGATGGCACAATTAGCAGCTCCCTCACCTCAGCCAGCTGAGGTCAACGCCACTTCAGGGTCAAGGGTCGTCCAGGGTCTCGTCTGGGATCTGTCACTATCTCCACGGAGACACTTCTGAAAAGGGAGAGAGCTGGAGATTGGGCCGACGTTATCAGCTTCAGTGAAGTGTATTCATTAGGTGTCATTGCGGCCATGCTCCGAGGAAAGAATGTGTACTTGAATGTGGACAGAGTCGTTTATTTTCTGTTTCTTTAAGGTAAAAAGGTGTTTTCACTTGTATCAGCTGATGCTGATACAGTAATTGGCTCATATTTTACTAAAGGCCTTTGAAATTCCTTTTTGTTGTTTTTTGAACTAGTACCAACTCACAGTTTAGAGATACAGAGACCGCACTGTGTAATCGAACGCCGCCTTAAGTTTTCAAAGTTTCCGTTTGACAATCCAATTTGGCATTTTGCTTTCGGAAACGTTTTTCATTCCGAAAGCACAAAGCCAAACAAAGCGTGTCGTTTTGTTGGGCAAAAAACGACCATACCAGTGTTCGGGCTGAATTAACTGTTACAGAGGAGAATTGATTGATTGATTTTATAAACAATGATTGAACATCGACCTGGATATCAATAACTCAGTAATTTATTTTTTTATAAATTGATCATATCAGGGTAATACTATAATGAACGCTTCATTGTTAAATAATTATCAGAATCAAGCAAAGCATAAAAATATTAACATTATTATTTCTAATTAGGACATACTACATGTGAATGTGAAAATATCGATCAAGGCACGCTATTCCCAAAGATGTTCCCAACCTCCTGATCGATGGATAAGCAATGTGTTCTGAGTGGTGCAGCGCAACAGCAGGAGAACCGCAGCAGAAATCTGGAACCCATAAACTCTGAGACATCTACTGCAGCATTAGACACGCCGCTTCCTATTGGCCAGGAGAACTACTTACCCCTTCCTCCACCGTCCACCCAGCTAAAACTGCACTTCCTGCTTCTCTGCCTGGCTCCAACTTAAACACACCCATCTGAACTCTGTGTAGCCAATGGGAGCAGGGCGTAGGCCATCGGTGAGCGGCTAGGTATAAAAGAGGGCCAGCCGTAGGACCAGCCCGTCAGAGGGTTTGTTGTTGTTGCCACTGCCAGATTGGGACTGGCAATGCGGAGGTGAGAACTTTTACGAGGTAACAAGGCAACGGGACTTGGGGGTGCAGACGTCGGACCAGCGGTAAGGCCAATGGAGCATCGACATCGGCTGTAAGTTAAGAGTGTGCCTGCCTCCTCTCTCTCCTTCCACCGCTTGCGTTACTGGATGGATCAGAAGCCGTTGGCTGTACCATTGTACGTTGCACTAGCGTTGTAGACATTGCGGGTGTCTGGATCAGAAGAAGCCAGGGAGGCGTTCTAGGAAGTCGTCCAGAGGGACCTGCCATGAGAGAAGAGGTGTCCTGCACCAGCTCCCCGGAAGGGGGACTGGGGGCCAGCGAGGAGGAGCTGGAGCGGGGCTCCAAGAAGACCCCGCAGCCGGGGAACCGCAAGCGCTCCCCGTTCCCCAAGAAGGACAGCTTGGGCCGGGGTCCGGAGGAGCCCGTGGGGCTGAGCCCCGGCGGGCTGCTGCCGGCCGCCGGCCCCAAGCGCCTGAAGAAGAGCCCCACGGCGGTGGTCTCGCTGGCGCCCACGCCGCTGGGGCCCGGGCCGGAGCAGCCCTACGAGGACCTGCACACGCAGCGCGTCATCGCCAACGTGCGGGAGCGGCAGCGCACGCAGTCGCTGAACGACGCCTTCGCCTCGCTGCGGAAGATCATCCCCACGCTGCCCTCGGACAAGCTGAGCAAGATCCAGATCCTGAAGCTGGCGTCGCGCTACATAGACTTCCTCTACCAGGTGCTGCAGAGCGACGAGATGGACGCCAAACTGGCCAGCTGCAACTACCTGGCCCACGAAAGACTGAGCTACGCCTTCTCCGTCTGGAGGATGGAGGGGGCCTGGGCCATGTCGGCCAGCCACTAGGCCCACCTTTAACCTCTCCTCTCTGACCCCTACCCCAACCCCCCCCCCTCCCTCCTCGCTCCCCTTCCTCCAGCCCCCCCCCCCCCCCCCCCCCCCCCCCCACTCCTGACCCTACCGTGTGTCCATCTGTCCTGTCTCTATACCCCTGCCCCTTGCCTTTCTTTTTTTGCACACACATCTTGATTACTGAACATTTGATGTTCCCCCCCCTGTCTGACCCCAGACCTTCCCCGCATGCTAAGCTAGTCTCTGTGTTCCCTGTAGCTCAGGCGCTAACGTGAATGTAATGTAGACCACTGCAGTCTGCCACTGCCATCCATCCCCGGCGACTTTATCTTATTCCACGCTGTCTGTCTGCATGAGGAGCTCTGTGTGTCACCCACCGTTCAGCCTGGTGCTGCCATGCTGCCGCAGTGAAGCCCTGCAGGTATGTACATGATATCATAGCAACCGCATACACACACACGCACACGCACACACACACACACACACACACACACACACACACACACACACACACACACACACACACACACACACACACACACACTAACACACACTCACACACAAACACACACACACACTTGCGGGCACGCTTACACACAAGTACACACACATGTACACACAGACAAACACCTGCGTTTGGTAAACATACATCTTTCAAACTTTTTCTTTGCAAAAAGGGGCGATGTTCATTACAATAAGCGTAATAAGCTACAGTAAAAATGTGTATTCATAATTAATCTAAAGTTTACACATTTAAACAAGTAATGGTGAAATGGTGAAAAAACGTCAAGTAACACTTGCGTACGGTTATATTAAGTTGGAGGAACACAATAACATTGACCAATCTTCAGCAAGACAATCAGTAGCATTGATATAGTACGGTACAATACCTAAAGTATTTTATATTCTAACAGAAATATACGTGAAAATAACTGCGCCAACATGAAACAGATCACTCTGTGACCGCCAATCTGTTAGTTGTTAAAGACTCTATAGGCCAATACAAATAGTATATATTCATTCATAGTATATCTTTGTAAGCAGTATACATTTAGGGGAACAAATTATTCACTTAAACAATAGGTTGCGGCTATAAATACATTTATCATGTCAGCAGGTAGACAAATATCAGCAAAACTAAATTAAGAAATACGTTTATTCATGAAATGTCAACAGTGAAACAGTAACAGCGTTATTTAAATCCATTTAATATGCATAAAGTAAAGTGAAAAATTAATATATTCAGTATATGTAAACTTTTCCATATTATTATTATGTTATATTTGTTGTTATTAGATATATTACTACAAGTCTCATTGTATAAAATATTGTAAAAAATTACAAATTTGGATAAATCCTCTTTGTAATAATATGTGAGTTAAGTTATCTTATGAAATATAAATGAGAAAATTTGAATTGAGCAAATAGATTCTTAGAATTAAAAAAATAAATATATCCTACGAGCAAATTATTATAGTATATAATACTAGTATATAGTACTACAAAAATAGTTCAAAACTATCAAGTAAATATTAAAACATACGAAATAGAAAACATTTTAACTATTAAAATAAAGATTATAACAATAGATTACATTGTGATTTAGTCAGTGTTAATTCAATTTAATCTGGCATGTAAACAAAAAATGTAATGTATTGGTTGAAAGTTAAAGGTATTCACCAACAAGGCTATTGCTTACACTGAACTGACTGAGATTATTAAAACAAGCGACCAAGTATTTCACTTTAGAGCAGAACAGAATATGTTTTTAACCACCATAATAGAAGACACAAGTGTCATAGACAGGTATAGAGAAAACAAGGAGGACTGGAAAAAAGACTGCTCTCTCTCGCCCCCCCTTTCTCTCTCTACCTCTCTCTCACTCTCGCTCTCTCTCTCTTCCTACCTCTCGCTCACTCTCTCTCCTTCTCTACCTCTCTATCTCTCCCCCCTGCAGCCTTGTGTTCTCTAGATCTTGTATCCAGTATCGTGCAATCAGTCCCCACTGGGGCCCAGACAAGCAGGAACCTTTAGATTGGAAACAGTTGTGAGGCATTAGGAAGGTGTGTGTGCCAGGGGGGCATAGGGCGTTGTGCGTGTGTTCGTCAATTGGTATGTGTGTGTGTGTGCGTGTGTGTGTGTGTGTGTGCGTGTGTGTGTGTGTGTGTGTGCGTGTGTGTGTGTGTGTGTGTGTGTGTGTGTGTGTGTGTGTGTGTGTGTGTGTGTGTGTGTGTGTGTGTGTGTGTGTGTGTGTGTGTGTGTGTGTGTGTGAGAGGGAGAGAGAGAGAGTGTGCATAGATCCGCGCATAGGTGCTTGTGTGTGTGGGGGTTTGTTTGGGTTTTCTTTGATTTCTGTGTGTATGTGTGTGTGTGTCGGTGTGTGTTTATGTGTGTGTGTGTGTGTGTGTGTGCGTGTGCATGTGCGTGCACTTGCGCTATTACACTAGGGAATGTGGAGCACTCAGTCGGCAACCCGTGCATACAGCACGCTCGGTTGTATGTATGTCCAACTGCTTTTGCACATGTGTGCGCACAGAGACAGGGGAAGCACCACTTAAATGTACATATATTATTCTGTACGATAACAATCAAATGACATTATTTAATACCTGGCAAGTGGTGGCGTGCTACCTCTCCACTGCTGCTGCTGCTGCTGCTGCTGCTGCTGATGGGAGCTGGGAGATAGCGATCTGGACGAGTGAGTGTGGGAGCAGAAAAAGCTAACAGACCCACTGGGGGCCTGCATGGCCTAGTGGCCTGGGCTGTGGTGGAGGGTTAGGTCAGGCAGGACCATGTTGCAAGGTGAAACTCTGAGCTTTTTCCTAATGAGAGTGAACAGATTGAAGGTGAACAGATTGAAAGTGAACACAATGCAAACAGACACACACACCTCGATCATTGTTATCGATCGTCCCATAGGAATATTATCACACAGCCGATGCATTTAACGCTTACTTTGTGGGCTCATACACACACACACATACACACACACACACACACACACACACACATAGACCTGTCCTCGACCATCGCACACGTTTAAAAAAATCAAACCGCGATGCGACACACACACATCGTCCACCTCACGTTGCCTATAATCTCTAAGTGCGTCTTGACACTTTTATAACAGCAGTGGGAGCGGTGTGATTAAAGCATTCAGTGTCCAGACGGTCCTCGCACATGTCTGGGAGCCCACGGAGCCGCTCTCTCCAGGTGCTCCGCCATTAAACAGGGCCCGGTGGCCCCAGGAGCCTGGGGAGGGCTTTGAAGGTTTTACACTGCCCTGGTGGTGGAGGATGGAGGCTGGGATCCAAGGCTGCAGCCGCACACGCTGCTGCAGCTCCACTGGTGTCCTTGAAACAGCGCTCTGTAGTTATTCACTCACTCACACTCCTCCTCCTCCTGCTGGTCCATCACGGGTCCCCTGTCATTTGGTTCTCTCTGTAGGGGCCCCGCGCTGGAAAGTGTGAGGGAATATATTCTTTGTAATTGCAGCCCCAATGCGTGAACATATGGTGGGGGTATGAGGTATGGCCCCGAAAACAGCTGAAAAATGTGTCCAAGGTGAAAGCGGTGTGTGTGTGTGTGTGTGTGTGTGTGTGTGTGTGTGTGTGTGTGTGTGTGTGTGTGTGTGTGTGTGTGTGTGTGTGTGTGTGTGTGTGTGTGTATGTGTGTGTGTGTGTGACTTTCCTTCATGGCATACTCAAGGTGCATGTGGTGTTTATGAATGGAGGAGATTACATCCACGTGTGCATGTGTTTGCACTGTATACCCCAATTTGTATGTCAAGATCACACACATTCGCCGTCCACACATTTTCCCTGTGCTTGGATCTGTATGGATGGATAAAGATGGATGAGTGCAACTTTTAAAAGTGTGTAGAACCTTTGAAAAAAAGTAAAAGATCGGAAACGGTTTAGTCCAAACACCGCGCCTACCGTATATATATTGATGAGTTTCCCTAAACATGGATGTATATATTTGTTTGTTCTTGCGGTGGTCTGTTCGCTGGCTGTAGTGTGGGGGCTTATAGCGTGAGAGGGCTGTTCTGTTTGAGCTGGAAAAAACAATACAGGCTATTCTGTTTATCCTCCAATCAAAATGCCTGTCACTGCTCCTTCCTCTGCCGGAACTTCTGGCTCTGTTGTGTATATCTGTGTGTGTGTGTGTGTGTGTGTGTGTGTGTGTCGGTATTTCTGTGTGTGTGTGTGTGTGTGTGTGTGTGTGTGTGTGTGTGTGTGTGTGTGTGTGTGTGTGTGTGTGTGTGTGTGTGTGTGTGTGTGTGTGTGTGTGTGTGTGTGCGGGATACTTGTTTGCAGCTAGTTGTTAGTAAACGCACTCCATACGTGGATAAGCCATTTAGAGTCATTAGCCATTAGCTCACCTGCTTTTTCAAAAGGAAAAAAGAGAATAATAGTACCATTGTGAACATATTCGCCCTGATACTGCAAGGTTCATAGCAAACCACTGAACCACACCACGCGGTGTTGTGTGTGCGTGCGTGTATGCATGTGTGTGTGCATATGTATGTGTCTGTGTGCATGGTTGTGTCCTTTGCATGCATATGTTTCTGTGATATGAAGAAAGACAAAGAGAGAGAGAGAGAGAGAGAGAGAGAGAGAGAGAGAGAGAGAGAGAGAGAGAGAGAGAGAGAGATGCCATGTGTGTTATACTTTGGACTGGCCAGCTGTTGGACGGTCTGTGGTGCATATTAAATCCTTGGCCTGAGCGTTAGGGCTGATCTGGGACCAGATGCATCGTCCCTGCAGTCCATGTGCATCTGAAGGGCCCTGGACAACAGCCTCTCCCAGGAGGCCTCGGAGACCCATCTCCATTTCATTCTTAAACATTCTTAATCACAATAAGTTGCACTGAAAGCGGATGGGATTTAGTCTTGGAATGGACATGGGTGTGTATTTATGTCTGTGTCGGTATTTCTGTGAGTAAGTGTGCGTGTGTGTGTGTGTGTGTGTGTGTGTGTGTGTGTGTGTGTGTGTGTGTGTGTGTGTGTGTGTGTGTGTGTGTGTGTGTGTGTGTGTGTGTGTGCGTGTGAGTGTGTGTGTGTGTGTGTATATTTTTTTTACAGTCTATTGTGGGCAACAACCAAAGCTTTCTTAAACATATGGAATTGAAGTAGTTCTTCCGTTTGGATAATGTATAGTTAGGATCAAAAGGACAAAAGGGAACAGATTATAAATGATCCCCTGTAAATAAATTTGTTCTAAAGTAAAGGAGGTTATTTCATGTGCGAGATAATTTTTGGGATTAATCTTTCTACAGAGTAGCGAAGTAATCTCTTTATCTCACACTCATCCGATCACAATCTAAATTGCGATGGTGCTTCTAGCCTTCAGTTACCGTTAGTGGAGAATTATTTAATCACTTTATGAATGAATGAATATGAATATGTACGGCGAAGATTGACGAAAAATTAGTATTCTAGGGGCCAATACGAATGAGATTATCATGTGTGAGAATATACAATAAGGTCCCTGCCTTTCTCTCCTTCTCTCCCTCTACGACACACACCCTAGCAGGCACGTGCACAATCAACCACACACACATACACACACACACACACACACACACACACACACACACACACACACACACACACACACACACACACACACACACACACACACACACACACACACACACACACACACACACACACAGAAACAAAAACACACACACACATACACACACCACAAGCAATTGTGCATTTGTTGGATTGTTGCTCCGGAGTGACGACTATCTCAACACTGAAATTATTGTTTTGGAAACAATCCAAAATATGTTTACACAAACAATGCCATTAACATGTTGTTCCATTGTCTTTTTGTTTCTGTGTTCAAACTGACAGTTCCTTGTTTTCAACTTCTGGAAACTTCTGGAATATGTCACTGACTGACCAGTATCATCACAACAGAGAAGCCTTCTTTTGAAAAGCCAAAAACGAATGAAAACAAGCTACATCATCTTCCTGCTCTCTTTTCAAGTGGAGAGGACGCCCCCGGCTTCCTAAAAGGCAGACAATGAGGACTATATTTGCAGCACAGCAATAAAACTTAAAGTTTCCAAAACAACACACAATGAAGGGATGAGAGGACAGTGAAATCATGAATGCTCTCAAAGATGAACCCCCTAAAAGCGGCCCGAAGGAGACAATGTCACAAAATGGCTGCCTGTTTCAATTCCTTGAATGCTTCTCTATGACTTTGGTGCCGATAGCGTCAAGATAAAATAACTGAACTGCCAGACGAACATTCAAATGTCCAATGAAAGATGGCCATTTGAATGTGGACATGACTACAGACAACAAATGTTTACATCTAAGATGCTAATAAGCTAATCGCTTTAGCTCTCAAGCCACAGGCTGCGAAGTGGGAGAGAGCACAAGGATCCTATCCAAATGTTGTTTTGGTGCCGCAGATAGTTTGACAATTCCTGTGTACTTTTCTGTAATTCTGGATTTACACTGTTTTAATGTTCAGACTGCATGTTCCCACAATTTTAATAAAGTAGAAAGTTTCATGTTAAATCATGACTCAATATTCTTGCATTAGCCACTATTTCATTCGTACTTTCTTGTGTTTTCTCTTTTGTGTTTTTAGGGAAGGATGTAGAAAATATTTTAGAATGTCAAAAAATGTATGATTGGTGCCATTTAAAGGCTGTATTTTTTGCAAAGTTTATGTTTGACACATTCTTGAGGAAGGAAAGTGGCTTTAAAATTGAGGACAATTTTTAATGGGGACAATGATTGCTCATGTAATTACTGCATTACAGTAATGAAATTATGTCACTTAATACTGCAATGTCATTCCATGCTGTAGTATGGAATTACATACTGCAATTTAAATTGCAGTATACATGGTCTCAACATTTATAAATAGTCTATTTGCTGGTTGATAGAATTTTCTTCTGAATTGTTATGATGTTTTGTGCTTTGACGGTGTTGCTTTGATGTTCTTTATTATTACCATTTGCGTTGATAATAAAGTTGGGGGAAAAAAAAGTATGTAATCTCAGAAAGTGGGTTCAGAGGCTGTGGGGCTTAGAAACTAAACATTCAAAAGCAAAGACTACAGAAAATTAGGTAATACAATAACTTTATTAAGAAATTCTGTTCTTATGACAAAAACCGGTCTAAAACATGGAAATAACTGACAAAAAAAATCAAGAAACCAATCCAAGCTCATTGTAAGTATTTACACTGTACAGGAATCCTTAAAATATAAGACGATGCGCATCCTTTTAAATTAAGATCTAGTTAAGGGCTTTTTTGGAAAGGGTGATCAAGGCACTTGCTTCTCCTTTGGTCTTTTGCTATGTACAATACTGTGCATCAATTCAGTGTGAAATCACGAAGAGAGAGGTCATTTTCATTCAGGTACAAATACCTTCATGCAAGGGAACTTCCATGTCAGGACACCTATATTAAGTGAGAAATACACCACGTCTTTTCATCAATGTTCTCTTTCAAGAATTAAAAATAATAATAATTAACTAAGACAAAACTGAAGAATCAATGACAACCATTTGAAAATTATAGTGATAAATCTGTCAATAGAATTCAAACTGAAGGGATTACAATGAAATATGAGTTGATATGGACACTGCTATACTGTTATATTGCTAGCAAAGACAGCTATCGATCTCCTGTACACACAGGACCTAGCAAGTAAATAAAGAAATAAATCAAACAAATACCAAAACAACCAACAATAAAAAATAATAATAATTTAAAGCACCACCAAATTTGTGTAAGACATTGTGCTTACACAACACATGCACTAAAATGTGGAATTTCAACACGGATTAGTTAATAAATAAGACCATATCATTGGGTCACAACATGAAGGTTGTTTACCCATCCTTCAAGTGCCTTTGGTGATCCCATCGCTGAATATAAACAAAAACATTTCAAAGGTTCTCTTTTTTGACACGCTAGCATCAATGCTTGCAAACTGTTCCCATAAGCCTTGGCGGTCCTCAAAACCTGTGTCCAATTGGGACGCGTTGGGTTTACCAACTACCTCAATGTTTTAACTGTTAAATGTATCATAGTCATTCCATATTTTAGTCCCGGGAACAAAACATCCCTACAGAGCTATGGACCCAATGGTAAACAGAAAATTATAAATTATTTGAACTAAAGGATGGCCCACTGGTCTTTGATATGACGGAGCTTAAAGAGTATAAGACGCTTGTTTCTAATACAATGGAGCAGGAATGCACATCCACAGCTTACAAAGGAACTCTAAGGACAACCGGGTTCCAGAAACATCAACAATTGGAGAAGTAATTCCTTTGTCTTCCTGTGAACCTCCCACCCACACTCACCCCTTACCTGGAGATATAATAAGTGCTCTTGTGTATGCAGTTGGTTGCCAGCTTATAAGCGTCAACTCTGTGTGTGTGTGTGTGTGTGTGTGTGTGTGTGTGTGTGTGTGTGTGTGTGTGTGTGTGTGTGTGTGTGTGTGTGTGTGTGTGTGTGTGTGTGTGTGTGTGTGTGTGTGTGTGTGTGTGTGTGTGTGTGTGTCAGTTTGATACATATCAGGAATGCATCATATATAAAACTCGGGTGAGAGAGAGAGCATAAGTAAATCTTCATGCATGAATCGCAATCAACTCTGAAAGTTACCACAAGCGAATGCACGTCTTCTTGCACCTTGTTAACACCCACAATATAGACCATATTACTCCAGAAAAAAGGCCCAACTTACAAAGAAAAATCTGTAGAGTTAAATACATCGTCTTGTCGAGTGTGTTTATGAATCCCAAACCTTGCATAGAAAGTCCAGTAAAAAGCTTTTTGTATACGACGCCCTATGTTCTAAGTAATCTCATATGTATCATCACCACTAAGGCCAGATAAATCTTATATAGCACTGTGTAATGTACATTAAGACTTCACACATGTTCAATGTTGGTGTCATTGAAAGGAAAGTTAATATAGAACAGAAACCCTACACAATGTTTTCTTATAGGTCACCTTCCTCCAAGTGTTGACAGATCTGTGAGAGACTTTGCTGTGCTGAATGGATGGATGCCACCAAGTTCATTTGAACAATAGCACAGCTACAGGCATAGCTGTAGTCGTAGAGCCCTTAACAAGAAAGTTAACTATAACACAAATATAGCCAATAGAACAAAAAAGTAAAGAACAAACAAATCAGAAACATTTTGATTGTCAATATTCACTATCAGGCATAATGTCTGCTGCCGTTGTACTCCTCTACAGATTAAGACTCCACCCACGGTTCACATTACAGAATTTACAATTCAAAACAAAAGAAAATCTCAGGATCTGATCCATCATTCATTCATTGTGGTCCCACCTAAACATATGACATCATCAAAGTGGGACACATCTTAAGTACAGTGGATGTGTCTGTTGTCTGTCACAGGTGGGTATATAACCTTGACCCCCACCCCCCCGTTGTAAGAGTACAAGGTTGGGGTTTGGAGTTCTGTGTGGTTCTAAAAAACATGTCCGTGGGGAGAGATCTCCCAGGCAGGATGCTCTGAGTCATGGTTCTGTTCTTTGTCAAGTATCTCCACGTCTGTATGTCAATATCGCTGCTTCCCCACACATTCACCGGAGTTAAGACTCATCCTTCATCAATGAGTTTTAGCATTCTTTTGGTCATGTAATTTGGTCAACATTACCTGAGAACATTTCTGGCAAAGGATCATGGTATGATGAGTTTGAAGTCGCCAGGTGGGGCAGTGATCCAGTGGTTTGTGAGTGTTACACACAGTGGTCGAACAGAGAGCGACAGAGCTGGTCCCATTATTGTTCTTATTGTCTCATATCCACATGAGTGACTGTGCGGCGGTGGGTGTGTGGTACTTGTTTGGAGATACTTCCTGCACCCTCGCGCTTTATGGATTCATCATCACTCTGGAGATCCTCTGATTTTTGATCTTTTCATGTCAGGAGGAATAGACAAAAAAAAATTCAGTGTCTGCAGACTTTTGACAAATATTTAGGTTTTCATCAACAATGAAATCAACAACGTAGATACAAATACCTGTGTTTCCACAGTACAAAGCTGTTTGAATATCTCTGTTCGCTGCAAAATCAACCTGTCTTCAATTAGACTGAGGTTAACGCCTGAGTCAGCACTACTCTGTTTGAATCCCAATAGTGAGACTAGTCACTACTATCACTGCTACGACTGCTACAACTACTTAACTACAATACTCCCACCAGTCAAATTTAAAAAGTGTTGCTCTGCCCACTACTGCAAAATAACGTAACACTGACGTTATCAGTCATTTAACAGCCTTCAGTTAAAGACAAACCAATTATTAACAAAACATTCATTTGTAAGCCTTTAGTTGATGATGAACTTATCATCAACTAAATAATAGACATTTGTTGATGATACATTAATGCTTGAGCACTTGTGAATCATCTACCAATGTAAAATAGTAAATGGTAAGTGGAATGCATTTATACAGCGCTTTTATAACCAGTGGCCACCATCAGTGCTTTGCAATTATTGCCTGACATTCACCCATTAATACACACATTCAAATACTGACAGCACCGACAACCACGCAATGCGACACACAGCTAGGAGGCGCCGGGGATCCGTCTAGCAACCCCTCCGGTTACAAGTCAACCCGCTCTACCTGCTGAGCCTTCTAGCAGAATGTTATCACAGTGTGTTACCAGACGTACGACTGCCCCTGAACTGCCCTCACCTTTACCGGTGTGGAGAGCGAACCCCCATGGAGAGGGAGGCCATGGCGTTGAGGGGGTCGCTGTCCGAGTCCCGCCGCGGACGCACCCTCTGGGCCTGCAGGTGGGACAGCTCCAGTGTGGGAGCCATGGACCGCACACTCTGCCAGTACTCACCTGGGGACCAGGGCCATAGGAGAGAGAGGTTGAAGAGAGGGAGAGAGAGAGACGCTCAATTACGATTCAGTCATTCAGCAAATGCAGACCCCCAAAGTGACTTACAGTATATGATTTAGATGTAATTTATTAGCAGGAAGGCATTTTACTCAGGTCCTACTAGAGGTAGACTAGGGACGTTAGGTTAGAACTCAGTACTTTTCTAGCTAGGAGTCAGCCCCCCTGTCCCTACATTCTCAACCCCCTAAATTTAAAAAATAAATAATAATAATAAGTACTCTTTTCTTAAATGGTGTTTCAAAGTTTTAAAGCAGAGCTTATAAAAGGTATGATACTGATTATGATACTAATTATATTGCATG
>NC_044060.1:21731914-21739414 GCF_902167405.1 Gadus morhua | reverse complement strand
CAGGATTCTCTTCCTCTTTCCTCCCCTCTTCTCCTCCCTGCTCTCCTCCTCCTCTCCGGCGTCTAAGCTGAGTCCTTGCTCCTCTGATCCCACTTCAGCCCCTCCTCAAAGGTCTCAGCGCCTCATCCCCGCTGCTCCTTATCCTCCTTATCGGGGCGCTCTCTTAAGCCCGGCTGCCCTCTGCTCTAAGTCCCTGGTCCCAAGGCCCCCTCTGCCTCCACCACACATCCTCCACTTTTCTTTCATTTCCTTCTCGATGATCATTATCATGGTTTTTCTTCTTTTTTTCTCCCTTTGTTTTGTTGATCTTCTCTGGGCCTCGGATGCGTGTGCGTGCCCCGCCGTCCAACGCCTGTTACTTACAAATACATTCCAACTCAGCCGGCCGCCGTTCCCAAGGCAACACTCGAAGCCTCCGCCCTCCTCCACTCCCTATCTACTACCGCTGTTGCATAGCCCCTGGCATCTGATTATCTTTCAGGACAATCTTAGCCAACAACAACACCATCAGCAATGTGTAGCGCTATTAGCTTAATTGCATAATGACGCATAATCAGCCATGTAATGTTTGCTGTACTGTACTGTAATAAGATAAGTGGAGCGATCCCACACGACTCCTTTGTATGGATTTTAAGTGTGCGTGTGTGTGTGTGTGTGTGTGTGTGTGTGTGTGTGTGTGTGTGTGTGTGTGTGTGTGTGTGTGTGTGTGTGTGTAAGGGAATGTGTGTGTGTGTTTGTGAATGTGTGTCTTTAGATCAAAGAGTGATGCGTGTGGTTGTTTATCTGAAACTGAGTGTGTGCTCGTGTTTTTGAATGTGGGTGTGTTGGTTTGTTTGTTGATCTGGGAAGTAAGGTTGTGATGAGTGTATGTGTGTTTACGTGTGTCTGTTTGTATGCATTTGTAATAGTGTGTTTTTCTGTGTGTGTGTGTGTGTGTGAGTGTGTGTGCTAGCGTGTTTGTATCTGTGACGAGAGTGTCTGTGTTCAATTGTATAGATGTGTGTTTGTGTGTGTGTGTGTGAGACACTCACCCCGACACCTCCACATGGTAGCATCACCAATCTCCGTTGAGATAAGATCGCTGCAGGAGACAAAATATACACTTTAATTACAGAAAGCGATTAAAAAGAGCGATATGGAGACAGAGAAAGATAGAGAGACAATGTCTTTGTGCGTGTGTCCATACATGTGGGTGTGTGTGTGTGTGTGTGTGTGTGTGTGTGTGTGTGTGTGTGTGTGTGTGTGTGTGTGTGTGTGTGTGTGTGTGTGTGTGTGTGTGTGTGTGTGTGTGTGTGTGTGTGTGTGTGAGAGAGAGGGAGTGAATGAGTGAGTGAGTGTGTGTGTATGTGTGGGGGAGTGTGATAATGAGTGTGCATGCATATGTGTGTGTAAGTGAGTGTGTTTGAGTCTTTGCCTGCATGCGTTCAGGAATGGGGATGTACGTGTTCGTGTATGTGTGTGTGTGTGTGTGTGTGTGTGTGTGTGTGTGTGTGTGTGTGTGTGTGTGTGTGTGTGTGTGTGTGTTTGTGTGTGTTTGTGTGTGTTTGTCTTTGTATGTGTGTTTGTCTTTGTGTGTGTGTCTGTCCGTGCATGCGTGCTTGTGTGTGTGTGTGTTCCCATGCATGCATGTGAGTTTGTTTGTCTGTGTGTCCATGCATGCGCGTGTGTGTCTGTGTGTGTGTGTGTGTGTGTGTGTGTGTGTGTCTGACCGGCAAGCTTGTTGCTGTCCAGTTTGAAGCGGTTGAGGGGGTTGGTTCCATACAAAACCACGTGTGTCTCTGAGTGGACGGACTGAAGCTCCTCCAGGGTAGCCTTTCTGCTGCGTAGAGGCTGCACACACACACACACACACACACACACACACACACACACACACACACACACACACACACACACACACACACACACACACACACAGACACACACACACACACACAAAGATGTTAGTCTCGGGAATTACAAATTCGAAATTATACTTTATTGTATTTGCGCATGTGAGTGTGAGCGTGTGTGACTGTTCACGCTAGTGATATGAGCATTTGTGACTGTTAGCTTGTGTGAGTGCGAGCGCGTTTGTGAGTGTGTGTGTGTGTGTGTGTGTGTGTGTGTGTGTGTGTGTGTGTGTGTTTGTGTGTGTGTGTGTGTGTGTGTGTGTGTGTGTGTGTGTGTGCGTGTGCGTGTGCGTGTGTGTGTGTGTGTGTGTGTGTGTGCGTCTCTCGTACCTCACAGAGTTGCCTGAGGCCCCGCAGCCGGGACCAGATGCTCTGGACCCGGCCTGCGTGCTCGGGGTGGCGGCTGTTGTCTCCGCATGCACACTGGTGCTTCTGCATCTGGGTATCGTACACAAGGCCTACACACACACACACACACACACACACACACACACACATGGACACACACAGACGCAGAGGCGCAGACGCAAAAATACATCCGAGCAAGCATAAACACACACAAACACACAGACACACACACACACACACACATAAGTAAGCATAAAACAAACACACACACACACACACACACACACACAAAGACACGTGCAAATACAAACCCACCCGCACACGCACACCCTCAAACGCACACGCGCAGGGGCACAAACATACAATGACACACACACCAACACGCAGAGGCGCACACACAAACACACACACAAGCATAATCAAACACACACAAACACACACACACAGCCCCACACACACACACACACACACACACAGACACTCATTCGCACACACACACACACACACCAACACAAACCAAATGCCTTAAACATATTGCCTTTCTCAACTACAAAGCGCAGAGTTCTCCTTTGAAAGTGAAACACACACTATCAATCAGCGCAAAACCTTTATGGAGAAAGGTACGCTTACATAACATTGGTCCAGCTATTGATCCCCCCCAAAGAAATACCACAAAGCATATGGAATAAATTGTATCATGATAATCATGAGGACTGACAATTTCGAATTTCTCGATTTAAAAACTAAACAAAAATGTTTTTTTCCGTGATCTCCCACATGGATGTGTGTCAGTGTTCCCCCTCACCGGTGGTGAAGCGGAGCTTGACGGGGGACTCTGGGCTGGCCAGGGGCAGGGCTGCCAGCAGGGCTGGAGGTGTGGAGGTAGCGGCGGGGGAGGACTGGGCCCTGGAGAGGGGGCGGTGGTGGGGTCCCATCAGGACAGGCAAAGCCAGGGGCTCCAGTTGAGCAACCGGCCTGCGCATCACCGCCTGTCTGTGGGGTTCCCACCGCATCGTCTGCTCGGGAACACACAGGGAACGCATTTGAGGAGGAGTGGAAGTAAAGACAGACAGGAATATATTAATAGAATATGTGTCCCTGAGAGTGGCCTATGTGCTATACTATAACCACAGTGCATGTCAGTAACCGGAGCGCAGATCCGACAAACGGGGAAGGAACCATTCTACGCTCTAGACCAGACATCTCCCGTGGGTGAATCTAAAGTGCCCTCTGGTGGCAAATATGTGTAGTGTAGCGGAGTAGAGGGTCAAATAGGAATTGTTGTGAATAAAATGATCACAAGCGCTTCATACGCTGGGAATTAAAAAACCCCATCGGCGTATACCAAAAAAAAAACGTATACCAAGTGTGATTCCAAGTAGTGGCCAAGAAAAAAAGACACAGACAAAAAGTATGCATTTGATGTTTGACCCCTGGCTGCCGGGAGTCAATTACATTTCAGCAGGACGCAGACATAACAGTATCGCTTCCATGTGTGCGCTTGTGCTGACATGAGCACCTGAGCGAGCGCGGTGGGGTGCTCCGCCAGGCTCTCCCGCGAGGATGCGTTGGACTCGGTGTCGTACACGGAGTCGGTGCTGGCGGCGCTCTGTCTCCTCTGGAGGTGCCGCTCCTCCCCCAGCGAGCCGGGCTCCGAGCCGCACAGCGAGCCCGGGCCGGAGCCGGAGCCCGAGCCCGTCTCCTCCAAGTCCATGTCCTCGGACGGGATCTGGGTCAGACGGGGCTTCTCGCTGGGCTTGGAGATCAGCTGGTCAGCAGCAGGGTTTAGGAGGGGACGGATGAATGGATCCTTAGTACACTGTCTTTTTTTCTTTTTTATAATCATTGATTGTTCGTTTGACAATAACAACGCATGACTTGGTGATCAGAGGACAACAGATGTTTTATCATGCATCATTATCAGTGTTGGGAGTTATAGTTACTCACTATTTGTTCCAAAAAGTAACTGAGTTAGTAACTGAATTACTCTATAATAAAAGTAACTAGTTACCAGGGAAAGTAACTATTTGCGTTACTGTAAAAACAAAGGAAGTTGCTATATGTCAAAGAATTAGGCTTTTTCTGAGCAGTTTTCACTTGGCCTTAATGTGTTAAATGGTTGAACTTCCCATTCAAGGCCCTGATATACTTCCAACTGAATTTTAATATTGCTTAGTTGTAAAGGCTGTGGAACATCAACTTTTCATCAGATTGCTCCGGACTCGCCATTTCTGCTGCTTCATAGAATCTGTTTGCGTGTGTGCGTGCGTGCGTGCGTGCGTGCGTGCGTGCGTGCGTGCGTGCGTGCGTGCGTGCGTGCGTGCGTGCGTGCGTGCGTGCGTGTGTGTGTGTGGCGCGCGTGTCCTGGCTTATGTGTAAAAACACTGGCTCCGATTGGCTACCATGAAACATGACTCTGCCTTAGCCAATCATAATCGCTTATCTCGTTGTAAACCCACCCGGTCTCCTCACTAGCAGTTTGTGTTTGGAGCCAGGGGTGTGTTCGGATTACTCCATTTATGTAAACAAATCATAGTAAGGCACTGCATTTAACTTACAGTAACGGTAACGGCGTTACTGAAAAAATAACGCTGTTCTTTTAAACGGCGTTATTACAAACACTGTTCATTATTTAGGATATGATTTAATTTAAGATGATTTTTAATAATCAGCTGATCACCCAAACAGAATGAGGACTGAGGATGAAGGCCGTGCAGCCAGTGGATGCGGCGCGCTGTGCACAGTGACCTGAGTGGGTCTGAACCCGAGCTCACCTTCCCCAGGTGGGGGTGGTGCTTGAGCCTCTCCAGGAGCAGGCTGTTGTGGTACTGCTGCAGCAGGCGCTGGTGCTGGGGGCCCTCTGCGAGCCCCGGGGAGGCCAGGGGGGAGTGGCTGTAGGGCGGGGGCTCAGACCGCGTCCGGATCAGGGGCCTGTGGGAGGCGGGCCCCTCCTCACACCTGGCGTCGTCTCCCCCTCCCCCTCCCCCTCCGCCCTCGGATGGGAGGAGCAGCTGGTGAGGCCGGAGCTGCTGCTGGAGCTGCTGAGGTAGAGCTGACAGGCCATGGACTAGGGGAGGGGGGGAGAGGAGAGAGGGAGGGATGGGAGGAGGAGGGGAGAGGGAGAGGAGAGAGGGAGTGGGACAGAGAGGGAGGGATGGGAGGAGGAGGGGAGGGAGAGGAGAGAGGGAGAGGAGAGAGGGAGGGATGGGAGGAGGAGGGGAGAGGGAGAGGAGAGAGGGAGTGAGACAGAGAGGGAGTGATGGGAGGAGGAGGGGAGAGGGAGAGTAGAGGAGAGAGGGAGGGATGGGAGGGGGGAGAGGGAGAGGAGAGAGGGAGTGGGACAGAGAGGGAGGGATGGGAGGAGGAGGGGAGGGAGAGGAGAGAGGGAGTGAGACAGAGAGGTAGGGATGGGAGGAGGAGGGGAGAGGGAGAGGAGAGAGGGAGTAAGACAGAGAGGTTTCAGTATATTTCCTCAATATTTCTCCATTGACAAAAGGACAATGTAGCATTTGAGGGGGGTGCAGTAGGGGGCACCTTTGATTCATATGTTTTTAAATAAAACAAACATGTGAAAAATGTGCATGGCTGGTTGCAATGGCGATAGTAATCCAGCGGCGGCGCTGCGCCACTACTCGATGTGGGGGCATTACTGGCACTGAACTGACACAAGAGGGCGCTTTTGCTCCGTGTTGATATATCGCGACCAAACCCAATGTAGTTACTGATCTTATAAAGGATAACAAGAGGACACCCTTAACACCTGTAACAACTATGAAATGATGCTCTTGCTGTTAAGCTCTAATAATGTGCTTTGCATTTGTTTCAATGGCAATGGGACTATATATTGGTAACCTGACTTTAACTGTGTTATTTTGACTCTTAGAACTAAGAAAACCCCTAAACAAATATAACATATTATTTTATTAGAATAATAATCATCATAATCATCATCATAAAAAATATATAAATAATAATTATTATTAGTAGTGGTAGTTTAAGTACTATTAATATTATTATTATTATTATTATTATTATTAGATGTTAATATTTAATTAATATTCTTATTCATTATAACAATTATTCAGTATTTGTATTACTATCTGTAATACTATTATTATTAGTAGTAATACTATTACTACTATATCAGTGTTGTGACTGATATTGTTTAGAGTATTATTCTGGTTCCACAGAGGTCTCTGGGTCTCTCACCACTCAGAAGCTGTGTGTGCAGCATCCCGGTGTGTGGCTCCAGCACCAGCACCGGCTGCAGACGCTGGGCCAGCGCTGGGTTCAAACCCTCCAGGGGGAGGTAGATGTGGGGCAGGGCTGACACCTGGAGACCCCTGGGCCCCATCAGACCGCCCTGGTGGCGGTCCACCTGGAGGGGGCAGAGGAGGAGAGGAGGGGGGAGGAAAGGGGCCGAGAGGAGAGGGGTTAGAGTTGAGGAGAGGGAGGGAGAGGTGAGGAGAGGAGAGGAGGGGTGAGGAAAGGAAGGGAGAGGTGAGAAGAGGAGAGGTCAGGAGAGGGGGAGAGAGAGGGAGAGAGGAGAGGATGGGAGAAAGGAGAGGAGAGGAGAGGTCAGGAGAGGGGGAGAGAGGGGGAGAAAGGAGAGGAGAGTCAGGCTCTACCACAAACATGATATGAGAAAACATAACATAAGGTAACCTATAAGAGGATAAAAACACTGTAGCCGTGCAGAGTTAACAAAGACCTGTTAGAGGGCTCACCTGTGCAGGTAGCCCAGCGGTAATGGTCGGCATCCCAGATGAACCGGAGGCCATGGAGAAGTGGGCCAGGGAGCCGTTCTGGAGCAACAGCCTGTTGGCCTGCATCCATGGGACACAGGGCCAGATCCACATGAGTACATTGAGCTCATTCTTCTCTTAAGTAGTAGTTTTAGTCAGTTCTTACAACCTTTACAACCTCACTTTTAGGTCATATATGTCACTAGTCCTGAGGAGTGATCAACCAATTGGGAAGATAGCATAGCGGGTAGTAGCCTCGACCTATGACCTTTTCTATTTTATTAAATGTAGGATCTTAGTTCTTAAAGATCCCATTCAGTCTTAAGTTTCTTCATGAGAAATGATCTAAGATGAAAGATATGAACATCCTTAAAACATCCTTGGTGAATAGCAGTTTTTTTTATCTGTCTCCGTGAGCCCAATCTTAAAGGGATATGCAGAGATAAATAAATTGGCATTTGCCTTTATGCCATTCACGAGTTGTTCATTCCGTATTCAACATTGTGCATCCAGAA
>NC_044060.1:21711914-21726914 GCF_902167405.1 Gadus morhua | reverse complement strand
CCAACACAAAGACGTATGACATGATGGAAAAACACGCTGCGGCGCAGGACTCACTCTGCTCGTTCTTACTCTTGTGCATCAGCTGGCGGATCTCCTCCCGGGTGTCCATCTCTGCTGGACTGGGCTCATGGTTGTACTAAAAGGATAGGAACAGAGACACACAGAGGCACGGTCACACGTATTGACTCCAATTCAAAACGGATCAAACAGAATTCAGATTATATACTACAAAAATATATCATATATAATAATGTATATGCCTACATGTCCATGTAGACACCACATTCTTTGGATGGGATATTATTCACGTGTTTCGCAGGAGCACACTACACATTTTAGACCTCACACCTGTCTGACGGCACCTCTCAGACCGCTTACCTGTACCTCTACATGGCTGGGGGAGATACGGGGGAACGGCTCGGAGGAGAAGTGTCCTAGAAACAAGGTGTGCGGGGGGGCCAGCATGTTGGCGTCGAGGCCCGGGCGCACCAACCTCTGGGAGACCCTCAGGTCCATGGGCTTCTCCCCGCGCGGGGGTAGCGACACCGTGGGGGCAGGTCTCACATTCACTGCGGAGACGGAGACACCACGGACGGACGGTTAGGTATGGAGACAGAGAAGATGGAGCTAGTCTTAATGATTCAACAAATTAATTGGTGCAGGATAGAACTGAGACCTGTTTCAATTCTTTGGGATAGTGTCGAGGCGGCACGCGAGCGCTCAGCAATGATACCTGCCCGTTTTAATCTCAACGGTTTGATCTCGACTGTTTTACATTCAGGTAGAAATGGAGTGATGGCCAGGAAGCAGAGAAGAGGGGAAATACGAAAGAATGAGTAAAGGAAGGGATACTCTCTAGCCAAGCTGTTCACTTAAAAAAGTAAACACATGAGCTAACTCTAAATTTAGCATTACACACAGAGGTAATTGAATCAAACCTCAGGAATATCAAACCAGAAACAGATGCCTCTGCATAGGTGCAGCCGAGAGCAGAAGGGCTTTGGATTCATGTCAGCCCTGCTACGTGTGCACTAATGGGCTCCCTGTTTCATCACATGGGGTCACTTGGGACAACACGGCCCATTACTAAACAAACTACAACCGAACCCACACGAGGCCAGGCGTACAGTACTACTGACGCACAGACAGATCCACAGACACACAGACACACAGACGTACACTCTCACGGACGTAAGGACGTACAGACGCACAGGCGTACAGACGAACAGACACACAAATGTACAAACGTACAGACACACAGCCTCACAAACACATAGACATACAGATGTAGATTTGAAGACAACTTTTGATGAAAACCAAATGATCCCGTTACTCAAGAAGGTGTTAATCGACCCCCCATTAACGGGGCCACCTCTTGGCCTACGCCTGGGAGTCAACAGGAGACTGTCCCGCGTGTTGACAGCTAACACCTGCATCCCTGGCCAACATGGTCTCAATGGCTCTGCATGGAATGCAGAGCCATTCATAACAACTAAGGAGGCCGACGCAGCAGGAAACAAGACCCCTCGTCCCCCTTGGTTGGGGGGTGGGGGGGGGGGGAGGATATGGCTGGGGGTTTGGAAATGTACTGAAGCAGAATGTCTGAAGCGCATGACTCGTCATAACTCAAAGCCTGAGTGACATGTGGACGTCTTTCAGTGGTTAACCCTGATAAACTGCATTACCCACGGTGCACACTGACACGAGAGCAACACAACAATGTCTTCCGTTCATCTGCTATCACGCCCACTGCACCGGTCAATGCTCGTAACATCGTTGTTCATCTAGGCCAGGTATATGAAGGGATTAAGGCACTAGGAGATAACATTATTAAAGCCACTTTAAGAATGTTATGCAAAGTGACAATTACACAATATGTTCTTAATGCATCCACGTTCAGGACGTGAAACTAATTTATTTAAATTATGATATCTATGTATAACAGAGTGTATTTATAACATCTACACTGAAAACAGATAGCTCTTTTTGATGCGTCACATTCCTATCAATAACAACAGTGGTGTGTTCTGATTGACTTCTGAAGTACTGACAGGCACTGTTGCCATCGATCGTGAATGATTAAATACTCGACTTACTTTAGGAGGAAATACGGGCAGAAATGAGATATCATTTGCAGAATGACACAAGCACTCAGGTAAACAATGGCCCTGAAGGCAGATTGACAGCTTTGGAGAACCACATTATTTGCATGCTAGTCATAAAGGGTGTCTCACTCGCATCAGATAGAGAGATAGAGGATATATATATATATATATATATATATATATATATATATATATATATATATAGAGAGAGAGAGAGAGAGAGAGAGAGAGAGAGAGAGAGAGAGAGAGAGAGAGAGAGAGAGAGAGAGAAGAAGAAAAGGTATGCACACTTGGTAAAGTTCCCCGAAACAGAGACCCACTCACATACTCCTGGAGCTAAGCAGAGAAGGACAATGTCCAACATCAACAGTGGCATAAGCAGATCCATTTGCAGAGACACAGCCGTCCGTAAGCGTGACCAGAAGCATACCATGCTCCACATGACTCAGTGAAGATACAGTGATCAGACCGGCGAGGGTGTGTGTGTGTGTGTGTTTGAGTGAGTCACAGAGAGAAACGGGTCAGCAATAATAGAATCGATTGTTGTCTGTTTGTTTATTAGTTTGCATCATAAAGGATTTTGAATGTAGAAACACTATATATATCTACTATATCACTAATACTATGGTACATATACTGGCTTTGGGATTGAAGAAGTTTGAATGAAGATTAACACTTTTACCTTAGTCAACTTATTGCCCTCGACGGGTGAGCCATGCCGCAAATGTGTCAATGTGTGAGTGTGTGTGACCAAGTGACCAATGGGAAATAAATACAAAAAAGAATTAAATAAATAAATATACGAATACAAATATATAATATATTTTTTTGTGTAATATATATATACATTCAAGACAACTGATTGCCATATCTTAATGCAGGGTTTTTTGTTTGAGTGGAAAATCACTGTCAGCATATTTACTACAAAACAAGTTTATCTGCAAACTTGTTTTGTTTGTCTTTTTACTTGTCTGAACCAATAAGCTAAAACCAAAGTAGACGGTTTGTACTGCAGAAGCTTTAACACAGTGTGTGCTTTGCACTTCAAGAAGGCCGCGCGTTCACCCTGCACACCGGAATAAGATTTACGACGAGGACATTGTTGCTGTTGTTGTACATGTGCCTTTGATGTTGGACGACTCTTAACTTGTTTTACTTTCTGCACTGGACACTGGCTGTGTCAAGGCTAATGTTCATCATGTTGTTCCTATTGCGTCTCGCACACATCACATCTCTCTTCATGGTTGGAGTTAAAGAGGGGAGGAGGGGAGGTGGGTGCAGGAAGCAGGAGCAATCCAACGGTTTGTGTTACCAGAAGAATGTGTCGCTTTCAAGGGAAATCAGACAAGCTCTCTGTGTTTTGCTTCTCAAAACCCCTAAACCCATTTGACGTGCACATGCGTACACATGCAGGCATTCACACACTCACCCGAGGATTACAAAACAGGCCCCTTTTCCCTCTCAGAAGAAAGCCCCTTGGGTAGGAAGTCAGAAAGCCCCTTGGCTAGGAAGTGTTTGGTGGTGTACTCCTCACCACCAAAACACCCCGAAATAACGGCGAGAATACAACGAACAACACCTGCTGTCTATTTTCAACAATCTCCCCCTCTTCCAAACCAAACTGTGTGTTTTCATAACAACATGCGATGTATAAACTAGAGCCCAGCTCCTATAGCTCAAATGACCCAGCGACCTGAGCTATCCATTACCAAGTTGCTGGATTGTAATGTTGTCCTTCTATTCTCCAGCTACGTGTGTGGGATTACGTGTCTCCAGTGTCTCCACCAGAATAAGTTCTCTAATTTGATCCAGACGTGGGGCGTTACACATTAGATTCCATCGTTGTAGTTCCCATGGTAATTATAGCACACAAATGGCTAAGTCCCTGCATAATGCAATGCATCCACGGAGCTGCCGAGATAGCCGGACTTTCTTCTGTTACCTAGCAGCGCTTCAGAGCAGCTCTGATTGCCTCGGCTCGTCCTCCCATAAAGCGTTCGTCTAATCAGGTCACTTAGTTAGACGGCTGTTTACTTGTTCACTGAGTCATGTTAGGCCGGTTTACTAGTGAATTGTGTCTATTTTTAGCCCACATTGTTAATAATTGACCGATTTTTTTCTACATGCTTTATTTGCAATCGGCATAATGGATATTGTTTGTCTGGTGACATTTAAGACATACGTATATATGTTTAACTTTTCTGCTTTTGAAATGAACGTTTTCTGTGGCAAAACAGCCCTTTGAATCTTTAATCTTGAATAGAAATGAAACTTTGTTTCGGGACTAGCGCTGTGCGTTCTTTAGTGTCTCTTGGTTAAGAATAGCTATAAATAGACAGGGTTCTGGTTTCTGTAATAGCATATTTTGTTTCACAATGATCATCCGCTTTTTGTAGGGCGGAAAGCTACCACACACCGTTGCAGTGCAAACACGCATAAACACATGCACACCATACATTCTTGCAAACACATACAGGCGTGCATGGACACACACACACATTTGAGCAGGCACACGCATATAGACACTCACAGACGGGGACACACACACACACAAACACACACATACACACACTAACACGCATTCACACTCACACACACACTCTCACACACACACACACACAGACACACTCACTCACATACGCAACAGAAACAGGGACTTCCTGTTTCTAAAGTTAGTCTGCGCCATAACATCCTCTCAGTTCATTTAAGCAAGCAGAAGCATCTATTTTGGGGGAGTTTTGTTTCGTTGGCCCATTTAGGTGCAACGTTACAAAAAGTCTTGCAATAGTGTTAATTTATCCTTTATGAATCTGTTCTGGGATTCAGCGTATTAACACATTTAGTGTTTCGTGATATGAACACAGCAGGTGTGAGACTGCTCTAATTAGACAGCACTCTACCGATATCCCAATGATATGCTTAAGAAAAGGGGATTCTAATGTGAGTCAATACCTATATTATGTGTACCTACTTCTGCCGAACCAAGTGTGCATTTAGAGACACTATACGGCAAAACAAGCACTTTAAAAATATTTGATAAAACTATTTTGTCACAAGTGCAGGGCTCACAAAGTATCCACTCCAAATATGCTCTCTCTCTCTCTCTCTCTCTCTCTCTCTCTCTCTCTCTCTCTCTCTCTCTCTCTCTCTCTCTCTCTCTCTCTCTCTCTCTCTCTCTCTCTCTCTCTCTCTATCCCCCTCTATCTCATTCTACCCCCCCCCCCTCTCTATCTCTATCCACCCTCTATCTCATTATACCACCCCCCCCCCCCCCCCCCCCCCCCTCTCTATCTCTCTTGCATCTAGAGGAATCCACAGCTGCTGGGGACATTGTGTCCCCTTGCTTGCCAGGCAGCTGGAGTATCAATCTTGTGCGTGTGTGTACATGTGCATATGTGTATCCACCATGCATGTGTACGCTCCCCCGTACCGCCCAGATATTAATAGTGTGCAGTTGTTTCTCTCAGTGTACACAGCAGGTCTTTGTGTTTGCATAACTATCATTTGCTTGAGTGTCTGCTTGTGTGTGTGTGTGTGTGCATGTGTATCGATGTGATTGTGCGACCGTTTTTCTGGTCACATTTATTAATAGTCCCAATTTGCTTCTCTTAGGAACAGGCTTCTAGTAAAAGGCTTTGTGTGTATGTCTGAGACAGGCCTTATCTTTTTAGCGTCACCTGTTGGTCAACACTAGCTCTATTGTGTGCAAAGTGCACATGTCTCACAACATGGGACATGTGTGTGTTCGCGTTTCGCGTCATATTAATAGCATCGCCACTTGTGATTTTATAAGTATGCGTGTGTATGCCTGTTATGTGTATTAATAGTCATCCCAACTGTCATCCCAACAGAGACAGAGACAGAGACATAGACAGAGAGACAGAGAAAGAGACAGAGACAAAGACAGAGACATAGACAGAAAAAGAGACAGAGACAGAAACAGAGACAGAGACAGAGACAGAGACAGAAACAGAGACAGAGACATAGACAGAGAAATAGAGAAAGAGACGGATACAGAGTCAGAGAACCACTGGCTGACAGCGAAGCGAGAGAGAGGATGGACATGATTGGCACACAGGCCACAGGTTAAGGACATCTAAGGTCAGAAGGTCTTTCACCTCTGACCTCTGAAGGTCAGAGGTGAAAGGGCGAAAGCCTACGACGATGTGCTAGTGTGTCACCAGTCGGCAAGTGGATTCTTCCTTTCCCATTGGCCAAAACAGAATGATACTTGTTGCCGAAATTGTGGTTATTACATTATGCCTGTGAGATCAAAAAAGTCACTGTTCGACTTTGATTGACGTGAATGCCGTGCGTAAATTAAAAGCTGAATGCTGTCGGCAGGTTGGAATAAAATCACATCATTAATTAAAAAAATACACACAGGCTTTTGGAAAAGGCGGATGCTGACTTCTACTTTAGATACTTATGGAGGGGTCTCAAAGTCATCGTTTCATATCTAAAGCCTGACAGCAGATGAGAAAAAATCTGGCGTTTCACGTTCTTTTGGTTAAGTTTGTTCAGACCAATCATGTTGCAGGAAGCTGTATAGACTGGCCGCTGTTTGTAATACTATTCTGGAAGCTTTTATTTTACTTTTCGATTATTAACAAAAGAGGAAACAAGGTGTAAATCCGCCCTTTGCAGTTCTTCTTTAACGGCCCGGGATCTGAGACGTCTCCTCCCAGAAACTCTGCTGTAACATAGCATAGACTTTGGGATCCCAGATGACTTATAGAGTGACGCAATGAGGCACAGTAGTGTATAAGAAAACATACCTTAATAACAAGTAGTATACATAGTTGCTGCTACCCAATGACCTAATGACCCCTACTAGCACACATCAGATACTGCACTAGTATCAGCAATGACAATGCCACCAACACATACGCACACACACATTCACACACACACACACACACACAGACACACACATACCAGCCCCACAAATGCACCCTTGTATACTCACCTCAAAAACGCACACTAACCTGTCTAACAAAACACACACACACGCACACGCACACACACACACACACACACACACACACACACACACACACACACACACACACACACACACACTCACACACAGGCTGACAAACATACACACATAAAGCACATACTCTCCTCTCTCTCTCTTTCTCTCTCTGTCTCTCTGTCTCTCTCTCTCTCTCTCTCTCTCTCTCTCTCTCTCTCTCTCTCTCTCTCTCTCTCTCTCTCTCTCTCTCTCTCTCTCTCTCTCTCTCTTTCTCTGTCTCTCGGTGTCTCTCTCTCTCTCTCTCTCCCGCTGTGTGTGTTTTGAGGGTAGGAGAGTGTATAAGTAGTCAGCTGGGTTGATCTCAAAACAGGAACAGGAAATGTGATCTGGGACTGGGGCCTGTCCAGAACACTGTGCCTATTGTCTCCATGAAGCCCTTCTCTTGCTGGGAAAGCACGGGGGAGCTGTAAAGGTTATCTTGCCTGGGAAGAGGATGATATTTACATTAAAAAAGTAGCCTAAAAGCCCCAAAGGTGTATCTTCAAATGGACAACTGTTTTCAGTCCTATTGTTCTTTCTTTTTCATTAGTTATTGTTTCACATTCAATGTGAAGGGCTCTGTTAACGAGAATAAATCAGGCGACCCAACATTCTAGATTCTGGTTTCATTCTAGCTTGACTCTGGTTTGACTCTGGTTTGATTTGAGCTTGACTCTCTTTTGACTCTTGTTCCATTTCAAGCTAACCTTTGGTTGGACTCTGGTTTGATAGTGGTTGACTCTGGTTTGACTCTGGTTTCATTCTAGCTTGAACCTGATTTTAGTCGGGTTTCAGCCTAGCTCACCTTTGGTTTGACTCTGGTTTCATTCTAGCTTGAACCTGGTTTGAACCTGGGGGGGGGGGGGGGGGGGGGTCATTGTCATGGTTTGATTTGTGGCCCTTGTGAGACTAGCAGGGAGTTATTGTCATTGCATCATTGTGCTTGTGGAACATAAATTAGTTTGAAACATGTGATTCATATTTAGATGAGCAAACAATTGAACAACAATTTATAGATGGCCCAGAGAGCGGGTATCCCTAATATATTTTTCAAATGAAAAACTGCATTTTTTATTTCCCTTACTGACTGGAGAGACAGAACCAGCGCACAGAAAAACACTATTTTTCGGTGATGGAGTTGCACATTAAACAGGAGCAGTTGATCTGCAAAAAGGACCCTGCTGAGGCCGAACTCCAAAAAGTCAATTTAGTCTAACTTGATATATATGAACTTGTATACATATACATGCAACACACACACACACACACACACACACACACACACACACACACACACACACACACACACACACACACACACACACACACACACACACACATACAGAAACACGCACACACACACACACACACACACACACACACACACACACACACACACACAAACAGACACACATATAAAGCAACACATGGTGATCTGAGATGGCTGAAAGGAAAGGAAAGAGAGAAGGGGAGGAGAGTGGAGGATATGGAGGAGAAGGAAAGGGTAATGCAAGAGGATGGAGAGCTGTGGGGGGTCCACAGCTTCTGCTCGACCCATGAGATAAGGCTGTAACCATACCTCCACAGAAGTTACTTCACCCTCACAAACCCACACACACGCACACACACACACACACACACACACACACACACACACACACACACACACACACACACACGCGCAGACACACACACGCAGACACACACACACGCAGACACACACACACACACACACACCAAACACTAACACACACACACACACCAAACACTAACACACACACACACACGCGCACACACGCACACACACACACACACACGCACACACACACACGCACACACACACACACACACACACACACACACACACACACACACACACACACACACACACACACACACACACACACACACACACACACACACACCAAACACTAACACAAACACACACATCCTTATCAAATTCACACATCGCCCGTAGTCTTTCCAGTAAATTATTAGTCACACGGGGGGAAATGAAAGTGGTAGGCCTACTCACATAATTAAAACTGACTACTATAATTGCACGTGTTATTTGCTGTGGTAAAAAACTATCTAAATAGAGATCGATTTCACATCAGGATCATTATCAGGGTTAGGGTTAGGGTTAACCCTAACCTTACGTTACACCGTTGACCGATCGATTGGTCTGGAAAGGCAAACAAGACCTTAGTTATTGCTATGTTATCACACTAAGAGTACACTGCATTTAACTAAAACAAATGCTAGCTATGAAAATAAAGGATAAATAAAAACTATAGGCCTAGTTGGGCTAATCCTGTAGTTTAATGTTTATGTCCATTTTATAACGAACATATATATGTGTGTATCGGTATGGATTACTTGTTGACATGTGAATTAAGTTAAAGCGGTTCAACGTGCAGCACAACATCACGACGCCTATTTTCTAGGTTGTAGAAAAAAGACAAGTATAAATGAAAAAACGTTAAACATGAATACACATCATTAAGTTATAGCATCATTTACGTAGTGAAAGACAAATAATCAACTAACCCCCTACCTTTTCAGGACAAAACGCGACTTGGGACACGACGTGGGGGAGCGCAACAGATGAGGAACTCCTACGGGGCATAGCAGAGCAGGACTACTGCAATCAGACCGAGGCTATTCCGAGATGAATCTTAACAAGAGTTTTGTAAAAGTTCCTCAAAGTGGACCCATCCCATCCATCTCAAACGAGGTCCAGCACTGTGCGCTTAAATGTGACCGAGTGTCATGTTGCGTCCGCGGCGCGCATCAACGAACACGCGGCAAGTAGGCTCCGATAATGATGTCAACAAGAAAGAAGCGTGACATGCAGTCAGGTAAACGTCTGTCGACACAACCACACACTGAAGCCCGGGGACTGTCTTGTCTGTAATAGCCCTGTTCTTTCTCACACTGCCTCTGTTGTCATAAGAAATTAGCGACAGAAGTGACTTCACACTGGGATCACCTCGACCTGGAACACACGAGGAGGTGTGAGGGCTCCATCTGCTGAGGACGGCGCGGTAATGACCTCATCTGGCAGGTCTGAATGTAGGAAATTTCCAAAAAAAACAACGGTCATGCTCAATGTTAAGGCCCTACAACAAGTTTCCAGTCAGTGATAATATTGAAACCGTGCTAACCCCAACCCTAACCCTAACCCTAAACAAATGGAATATATGAGTGTGATGTGTGTCTCATGTGTTTTCGTTTTAAGTCTACTGTCGGGGCTCATTGAAACGTGCGTCTTGTTATTTGGGTGTCAACTCTCTACACTGGAAAGCCTCTGCTCTTATCTTGGCCCTTGCACCTTCTCTAAACCCCAACTTGCTCGTGTTGTTATTAAAAACAACAACGCTGTCCATATGTGTCTGGAAGGCCTGTATCAGAGATGAGGGGGCAGGGTTTGGGCGATAGACACGCAAATCACACCTAGTCCTCCTTTATTTACAATAATTATAGGTCCATGGCGTTATTCAGCACGACTCAAACGTACCAATAGGTGCAGTGTGCAGATTGGTGAACACACCGAACACAGAAACTACAAACAAAACGTGCTGGGGATGGCCGGGGACACTGCCCCGCCAACAAAACACACGTCGGGAGCAGGACTTCAAGGTGAAGTCTCAGTGGCCGGTATGTGGAGCCAACTGCAATCTTCCCCTGCAGTCACAGGAAGCTAAGAGGAATGCAGTCCGGCAGAGGAGCTGCTGCCGCTGTGATGGCAGCAGCAGCCGTTAGACAACCTGGCCCTCTGCCAGGGAGAGCCGAGAGGGACGACGACAGAGGAAGAGGAGGGAAGGGCCACGGATGGCCCCCTGGACCCATTCCAGGTAAAGGGGAGTTAGGGTTCCATTGGCATGAAGAGCAGAAGAAGAAGAAGAAGAAGAAGAAGAAGAAGAAGAAGAAGAAGAAAAAGAAAAAGAAGAAGAGGAGGAGGATGAAAACAGCCATCAGAAAAGTGCTCTTCCACCCATTAATGTAATTAATGTAATGTTGAAAGTCTCTTTGGATAAAAGTCGGCAAAATTAATGTATGAGTCGGTGTGTGTGTGTGTTTGTGTGTGTGTGTGTGTGTGTATGTGCGTGTACATGTGCTTGTATGCATGTGTGTGTGTGTGTGTGTGTGTGTGTGTGTGTGTGTGTGTGTGTGTGTGTGTGTGTGTGTGTGTGTGTGTGTGTGTGTGTGTGCTTGTGCATGTACAGTAAATGAAAGAGCAAAGGAAATATGAGGGCACATTGTTTTGATTTGTGGAATGCGCCCCATTCTCTGGTGTCTGGTAACGGCGGGGGTCGCACACCGGACAAAACACCACACTGTGTTCTCCTCTTTGGGGGTCCTTCCTCACCCCCACACCACACACACAGCACAGACATTCACAAACACACAGACACACACACACACACACACACACACACACACACACACACACACACACACACACACACCCAATCAACAGACACACATGCACACACACACATACACACACACACACACACACACACACACACATACACACACACACACACACACACACACACACACACACACACACACACACACACACACCAACCCAATCAACAGACACACATGCACAATTGCAGAAACACACACAAACCCACCCAAACACATGCACGTGCAGAAAAACATACGCACACACACAAACGTATCATCAACATTAAGGTAGAGGCCCTTGTGAGCGACTAGGTTGTCCAACTGATAACTGCATAGCCTCATTTGGCAATAACAAATGTAACTGTGGGGGGGGGGGGGTCTGTTTGTCCCTGCAGTCTATAAAAGTGTTTCCATTCCGCTGAACAGGCTATAAGTTAACCCACACAGCATAGAGATAGCGTCTGGTACTGCACTGGTTTCTCTGGAATTGAAGCAGAGATGTGGGGGCGCCCGCGCTGCTGCCGCTGCCGCTAGACGCCTGGAGAAAGGTCACGGACAGCGCGTCGCACGCCGCTCTGCCTGCTGCTTTGATCCACACGCACAACATGTTTTTTACTCTGATGACAAACACATGGGTTTTGTCAACCGTTTGTGTTGAAGTGAATAATGTATTAGAAGAAAGGGTTTTCAACAGCAATAAAATCGTTTCAAGTAGGTGTATTAGCCTAACCCTAACTTTTCCTGTTAGCAATTCATCAGTTCACCTGTTCACTGCCTCAATGAGCTTTTAAATCTCACACACAAGTTGGATATTTTCAATCACTTGAACAAGATATTTCATATCATTGTAATCGTAATCTTTAGCAAATAATGAAATAATTCGATATATTCCCGGCATTTTACTATAACCTTTTCTTTATATTTAGTTAAACTGTAAACTTTTTCCAACAAATCCGTACTACTACTACAGACCGTTCCAGGTCAAATATATCCATGCAATGACTGTGGCTCTCCACCAGAGGGTATCGGCCAGCATTAAAAAACACATGTACAAACAAGAGATTTCCGCTTTGTATCAATCAAATGGGAGAAAATTAAGTGTCACGAAAAGTGTCACGAAAAACTTCACAATTTAGGATTCAACAAAGAAACAAACACTGTATATCATAGCCTAGTAAGGCTATGATGGACAGGTGAGCTGGAGCTGGAGCTTCCAGGCCCATCCGCTATGCTCATTCAGAAAACACCAACACGCGTTCATGTTTCCCCCTGTATGGGCTCCCCAGGTTCTCTGGATATTTAATGGCCCCAGAGAACTGAGGAACGAGCCCTCGAGGCCTCAGTCACCGGCCACAGTGCTTGATTTAGCCGTCCAGTACGTGACTTACTTCACAGAGATGGATTAGCCCACTGTATAAGAGAGAGACAGAGAGAGACAGAGAGAAAGAGACGGCGAGAGAGGGTGAGAGAGAGAGAGAGAGAGAGAGAGAGAGAGAGAGAGAGAGAGAGAGAGAGAGAGAGAGAGAGAGACAGAGAAAGAGAAAGAGACGGTGAGAGAGAGAAAGAGAGAGAGAGAGAGAGCGAGAGAGAGAGCGAGAGAGAGAGAGAGAGAGAGAGAGAGAGAGAGAGAGAGAGAGAGAGAGAGAGAGAGAGAGAGTGAGACAGAGGGAGGATCTCTCTTGGGCCACTTTCAGCTGACCCCTTGACCTCTTGACCGTTGACCTTGGGAAACTAAACAGCCAGAGGGTTTGGGCTATTTCTGACCACGAGTACAGACGGTCGAGTCTGTTGGAGGAGTTATTGAATTACTTTGACCACCGAAACAGATCTAATTTTGGTGCGTCAAAAGATGAATGAATCAAATAATGAAAATAAAAAAATTCAATGTGTAACCAATGATGACTATTCAACTACGATCTGTGTTTTTACCCTCAATAAATCCACATTCTTACAGAGAATATAAAATAATTTATATATGTTTGGAACGGCATGCCCGAATTGGTTGATCAGCTGTTCTTCGTTAATATATCCTGAAGACAACCAAACACTGATGTTGCCCTGCTGAACTGAAGTGCGTTCGTTACTCCGGGGGTCACATAGAGATAACAACGACAGAGGGACAGCTCTCATCCCTTGAGACCATTGTCGCCGCGCGGTCATACACCTACTCCTACTCCTCCACCCTAGCCCTTAACCCTCACCCTAACGTAAACATATCAGGTCGTTGTATTTCTTTGGGCTGCGGTACTTGAAGACATAGTCCATGTTGTGACAGCGGCTCAAACAATCGTCCTCTCTGCTTCACTCGACAGCCTCTAGGGGAACATATCAAACTATGAGGAAACCCCCATACGCCACCATAACCTCCATCTCCACCGAGGACCACCACTACAGACCCTGCCCGCCCCCACCTCACACTTGTCCCGTCTCAATCTAGTTCTCAGCCAATTCAATTCAGTTCTGGTTCAATGTGCTTCATTGGCATGGGGAATCTAGCCTGCATTTACTCTAACGTAATAAAATAAGATGTTAAGAGTAAATTAATAAAAGTTAAACGAGATGTTTATCTACTTTCTCTATCTCTCCCCCTCAATCTTTCTTTCTTTTCAGATAATGAGAGATTATCTCTTGTGTTCTCCTGACACTCGCTCTCCCTTTCTGTCTCTCTCCGACTCTCTCTCTCCCTCTCTCTCTCTCCCTCTCTCTCTCTCTCTCTCTCTCTCTCTCTCTCTCTCTCTCTCTCTCTCTCTCTCTCTCTCTCTTTCTCTCTCTCTCTCTCTCTGTCTCTCTGTCTCACTGTCTCTCTTTCTTTCTCTGTCTCTCTGTCTCTCTCTCTCTCTCTCTCTCTCTCTCTCTCTCTCTCTCTCTCTCTCTCTCTCTCTCTCTCTCTCTCTCTCTCTCTCTCTCTCCCATAGGTTGTCATGAGAACCTAATTGGTCTGTGTCTCCTTGTTCTTTACGTGCCAGAGCTTCGCTGCTTTGCTCCGATGGACCGGCGTCAACCACGTCTGTTTCCGATTTTTCTCCAACTTTTTCTCCCACTACCGCAAAAATGGCACCACACGCCAAACAAAATATAACGTGCAAAAACAAATAAAACGTGCAAGTACTTACATACTTTTCTTTGCATGGTATGTCCATGTGTGCATGATTGAGACATACTTGTACTACTCAGAATGCAAATCAAGTAGATCAAAAACCAAGGGGAAATCCAGATGCCATGCCAATCAGAGTAACTTCTCTGGTGGAAACAGGACCGGCCCGTTGACTACTAGAGTCCAACAAGAACGAGACATTGTTGCGCAACGCTGGACCCCCAACAGATCCGCCACTAATTTAACAACCCATTGTCAACTAAAGTTTCCCAAAAACGATCCATCTCCTACAAAAGTTAAGAAAGGTCGAATCATTCTACAAGACGTTCTTTCACCGAGAATATGAAGGTAATTTAAGTACAAGA
>NC_044060.1:21629414-21709414 GCF_902167405.1 Gadus morhua | reverse complement strand
TTATGTGAACTCTAAACGGACACGAGATACAAAAACAGTTCGGTACACTCCGTTCCAAGACTCCTTTTGCTTCCATCTTGTTCGACCTTCAATCCCCTCTGGCGACAGCGGCGACTCCACGATGGCGCAGGGGGGAAGTGGGAGTTTCCTGAGAGGTCATGGTCTCCCCGGCCAGACCAAACACTGGCTAATTGCCCTTTTGTTTGTCAAGCTGCTTTTCCGCTTTTCTTTTTTTGTTTGTTTTTTCGTCCTATGTTGTGCTTTGCCTTTGTTTAGCATTCCCAAGTATATTACCTGAGCCTGTGCATAAAGGAGCGAAGGGGAGGGAGAGGAGGGAGGGAGGGAGGGAGGGAGGAAGCAAGAGGAGGGAGGGAGAGGAGTAAGGGAGGGAGGGAAGGAGGGGAAAGGGAGGGAGGGAGGGAGGGAGGGAGGGGGGGAGAGGGGTAAGGGAGGGAGGGAGCAAGAGGAGGGGGGGGGAGAGAGGGAGGAAGGGAGCGAGAGGAGGAAAGGAGGGAGGGAAGGACGGAAGGGAGGGAGGGAGCAAACAAGAGGAGGGAGAGGGAAAGGAGGGGAGGGGGGAGGGCAAGTGGGAGGAACGAAATGAGGGAGGGTGAGCAAAGAGGGAGAGAGAATAGGGAGGGAGAGGAAGGAGGGGAACAGAGAAGGGGGGGGGGGGGGTAGAGGAGGGAAGGAAAGGATGGAGGGAGAAGAAGGAGGGAGGCAGAGGCGGGAGGGACGGCGGGGGAGAGGAGAAGCCACCATGTGTTTGTGGTGATTGCCCTCAAAGGGCCAGTATCCCTGTCCGTTTCAAACCCCTTTTTTGCTGCCCTCTCTCTTCCCTGGAGTTATAAATAGCTGGACGGTGCTTGTGGAACTGGGGGTTTGGAAGAGGGGTACAGGGGGAGTAAATGGCCGTAGCAATCGGCCAAAGACAAACAGCTGGGGAGACACTGTGATTGTGTGTGCGTGATGTGCATTCATGTGTGTGTGTGTGTGTTTTCCCATGCAGCTGTGGATTGTTTTTTAGGTTTTAAGTCTTCTCAAATTGTTACATGCACACACACGCACGCAAACATGCATGCACGCACGCACAGCAGGAAAGTGGCCCGATGAATGAAAGAATGTGGAACATGAAGCAAGGGAACAGCTGTATAGAGAGAGAGAGAGAGAGAGAGAGAGAGAGAGAGAGAGAGAGAGAGAGAGAGAGAGAGAGAGAGAGAGAGAGAGAGAGAGAGAGAAAGAGAGAGAGAGAGAGAGAGAGAGAGAGAGAGAGAGAGAGAGAGAGAGAGAGAGAGAGAGAGAGAGAGAGAGAGAGAGAAAGAGATTGTGGGGAGGAGACCTATAAACTGATTCAAAGAAGGTTCAGAGAAAAATACATTGCGGGTTAAAATGACGCGGAGAGAGGGCTTAATGACTTAGAATAATTGATTTAGGGAGTGAGCTGAACATTCCTTGTTAGAGGGAGTTTTTAAAGAAGATATCATCGAGTATTGTTCATGTCAGACCTTTATTTTTCGAAAAACCAGAAAGGCGAGCAGATGTTTTGTTCAGCTGTTCAGCAGAACCGATTCACTTTTTTTAACAAACGTGCATTTTGACATTTGGCTTTCTGCTATACACATGCACTTTTATACATGCAAACACACAAACACACAAACACATTGAAAAACAAGAGCAGTAGTAGTAGTAGTAAGAGAGCATACTGGTTTAAATTGTATTTACATTCATATATATATATACATAGTATTGATATTGTTATACTTTATAACCACTATATCTGTGTAAAAACCCCCCGACATATCAGCGATAACGTCACCTGTTACAATGTGATGCGGACGTGCAGCAGCCAGCTCCTGCGCTCTTGTGTGTGTGTGTGTGTGTGTGTGTGTGTGTGTGTGTGTGTGTGTGTGTGTGTGTGTGTGTGTGTGTGTGTGTGTGTGTGTGTGTGTGTGTGTGTGTGTGTGTGTGTGTGTGTGTGTGTGAAACTGAGGTGGAATGTGAATGTAACACCTGTTGATCAGCAGCGGAAATGCACCACAACGCGCAATTGCACAATATACACAAAACCTACATGTATACACACACACACACACCACCACAAACAACAATGATGCAGAAAACCCCACACGTGGATACATACACACACCACATACAACATGGATGCGCAAAATATAAAAAAAACCCACACACAAACACGCCGCATATATGCCACCACCTGCCCCCTTGACGCTATCCCCTCCTCTCTCCTCCAGGATGTCTCAAGCGACATCCTGCCATTTCTCACCTCAATTATCAACTCCTCTCTCACTTCAGGCATTGTTCCAGCGTCTTTAAAGACTGCCAGAATAAAGCCTCTCCTCAAAAAAACCACTCTTAATACCACCGACATCCAGGACTACAGACCGGTATCTCTTCTTTCATTCCCGTCTAAAACACTGGAACGTGCCGTTGCTAACCAACTGTCCTCCTATCTCTCATCGAACAACCTCCTTGACCCTCACCAGTCAGGCTTCAAGAAGGCACACTCCACTGAGACGGCTCTCCTCGCGGTGACTGAGTCCCTCCGTGCTGCCAGAGCCTCGTCCCTCTCAATGGTTCTCATTCTCCTCGACCTGTCCGCAGCATTTGACACGGTGAACCACCAGATCCTCCTTGCTGCTCTTGGCATCGCTGAATCTGCTCTTTCCTGGTTCACATCCTACCTGACGAAGCGCACCTATCAAGTGACATGGAATGGCTCCTTGTCCAAACCTTGCACTCTTGAAACTGGTGTCCCTCAAGGCTCTGTACTGGGGCCTCTTCTGTTCTCCCTCTATACCAGATCTCTGGGCTCGGTAATTGCATCACACGGCTTTTCCTATCACTGCTATGCTGACGACACTCAGCTATTTCTCTCCTTCCCCTCATCTGATAAAGCCCTGATTGCAACACGCATATCGGAATGTCTGGCGGACGTCAGCACCTGGACAACTGCCCATCACCTGAGGCTTAACCTCAACAAAACCGAGCTCCTCCTAATCCCAGGGAAAGATTGCCCACACATGGACTTACTGGTCACCGTTGAGAAAATCACTGTATCTCCTTCTCCAACTGCCAGAAACCTCAGTTATGCTGCACCGCAAACATCACTGCGGTGGCCCGATCCTGCAGATTTGCACTTTACAACATCCGCAGAATCCGGCCCTTCCTCACAAGGGAAGCAGCTCAGCTTCTAGTCCAATCACTGGTCATCTCCCGCCTCGACTACTGCAACTCACTCCTGGCTGGACTTCCTGCCTCTGCGATTAAACCTTTGCAGCGCATCCAGAATGCGGCAGCGCGCCTCGTGTTCAACCTACCGAAGTTCTCCCATGTGACCCCCATCTTCCGGGACCTACACTGGCTCCCTGTAGTAGCTTGCATCAAATTTAAGACGATGGTACTGGCATACAAGGCAGTCTATGGAATTGCCCCTGCCTACCTCCGAGCATTGCTAAAGCCACACATCCCAGCTCAATCCCTCCGCTCAACTACCTCAGCTGGACGTCTGGTACCGCCATCGCTAAGAGCTAGCAAAGGCCGTTCAACAAAGTCACAACTTTTCTCGGTTTTGGGACCTCAGTGGTGGAACGAGCTCCCTGCCGCTCTCAGGACCGCAGAGTCGCTCACTATCTTCCGAAAAAGACTCAAGACTCACCTGTTCCTAACCCTTCTGGCCACCATTGTTCACTGTATTGTGTTGTGTTGTATTGTATTGTATTGTACTATAGTACTGAACTGTGTAGCAACTGCAGTAGCTGGTATCATTGCTGTAACACAGGGAATTGGTTAGCCTAGCGATTGTTGTAATAATAATAATAATAATAATAGATTCAATTTATATAGCGCTTTTCACGTACTCAAAGCGCTTTACATAGGGGAAGTTGATGGGGCTAGAGATAGTGAGTGATCTAGGGGTAGGCAGAGGAGAAGAGATGAGTCTTGAGGCGGGACTGGAAGATGGTGAGGGACTCAGAGTCACGAATATGTTGGGGGAGGGTACTTGCACTTGGTTTTATGAACATCCTTTCTGTACCGACAGCGATATATTGATGCACTTCTTTTGACAAATGTACTTATTGTTAGTCGCTTTGGATAAAAGCATCTGCTAAATGCCCTAAATGCAGCAGACAAAGTGTAAGGGCCAAAAGTCCCTTACATTTCTGTGTTGTGCAAAGGAATTAATAATAAATGTTGCTGCATTTACAACTGTGTCTGCTCTCCTTATGTTAACCCTGCCGCTCGTTGCTTCAGGAGACGCCGTCACTATTTTGCCAGCGGCGGCTTGTATTTTACGTCACTAACTACGATCACATTGCAATCACAGGAAATCGATGTGGGCGGCTGGAGGTCCAGACTGAACGTGGCTAGCACCATCAGACTGTAGGGAAGGTGGGGGTCCCGTGATCTCCAGGCTAGCACCATCAGACTGTAGAGAAGGTGGGGGTCCCGTGGTCTCCATGCTAGCACCATCAGACTGTAGAGGAGGTGAGGGTCCCGTGATCTCCAGGCTAGCACCATCAGGCTGTCGAGAGGGTGAGGGTCCCGTGATCTCCAGGCTAGCACCATCAGGCTGTAGAGAGGGTGAGGGTCCCTTGGTCATGGATGGTCTCCAGGCTCGGACCATCAGACTGTAGAGTCTTCACGTGAAGTACCCCCATGCGTGCTCATGTTCCCAGTCACCTTGTGCGGGCCACCGACCCGACGGCAAGGCAGGACTGATCCCCATGACCTCTCTTGCAGGGTGCAAGCCAACCGCCAGATCAGGCCGGGACATCAAAGACGCCTAGGGGGAGGCGGCCTTCAGTGTCGTCACAGGCAACAGCTTGCTGTGCGGCGTCAGGGGTCGCGCTACAATGCGTTGGCATTTCTTTGAGGTGGCGGTTCAGTAAATATGGAGGTCAAGCGTGAAGTGGGCCTTTTCTCCAGACCACTTCAGGGAAAGATTTTATGATGCAATAATTGCCGAATAAGAAAGGCAGACCATCGGGAAAGAGCAGAATGTGGTGTGGTCTGAACACGGCATAGGTCATGTGTTGATGGTAAGGGTGGGGGACATTACAAACACACACACACATTATGCTGTGACTAGTAGTGGGGACGTTTGCTGATTTTGACACAGCATTGTGGGGACACTATGTCGTCCCATGTAATGTTGACCCTGGATGTGTGACCAAAGCGACAGTGGCAGATATGTGCAGTTGAGACCCATGCTGATTCCTAGCTGGCGCAGTGTTCTGTCCGTGTGCATGTTCATGTTGACGATCTTTTCCCCCTGTTCGTGTCGGGTTTCTTTCATATATTTCCCAAAATGTAATGTGTGTAGCACCCCAACAGAGCACTACTGTGCAGGAACACGCAAGGTTAGTGAATGTAAGTCTGTCGCAGATAATTGTTACATTTCAATTTAAATTTACATTTAGGGCATTAACAGACGCTTTTATCCAAAGCAACTTAAAATAAGTACATTTGTCAGAAGAAGGCGAAACAATATACTGTCGGTACAGTAAGGATGTTCATAGAACCAAGTTCAAGGCACAAACAATAGCTAGGTAAACCCATTCCCTGTATACAACAAAGATGGCTAGGATAAGATGCTACACAACTAAGAACTATAACTAAGATAACATTACGTAAGTTACATATTACATAAATAAATAAGTTATATAATACATAAGTAAAAAGTTTGGATCATCTTCTCTCGGACAAAAAAAGGTTCTTCATAGTTGCAAATTAATCTTCGACACAGGTGCTCAGTAAAACCACAGAGATGGCCAGGGATCTTCTCTGCAGCTGTCCATGCCTTCAGGTACAAAACCAACATACAGAAACAAAAAAAACACACACCACATTATCACACCATTCTTTTTGAACAGCATAAAGGTTGCCCTAGTTTTCTTTTGTTATACAGCAGCTTTGCAAAATGTCAACCTGCAAGAGACCCTCCCCACACACACAAATACGCAGAACTATAAAGTTAACCGCATGTATGTAGCAGACACACAAACTTCTGTGGTATGAAAATGAACTTGCCAGACTCACTGTCTTTGTGTGTGTGTGCACATGAGTATGTGTGCGTTTGTGTGTATGCTGGTGTGCATGTGTCTAGGTTGCTGTGTGTGGATGAGGGTTTTTTGCTGGTGTGTGTGTGTATGTTTGAGTGCATGCATGAGTGTGTGTGTGCTGTACGTTCAGGAAACCACAACCCCAGCTTCTGACATTTAAAAATTACCATCTTACCTTGACACTTTAACTCTAAACATTATTAAACTTTTCAATACCTAAAAGAATGACCATTAACAAAAAAGATATATATATATGTTTCTCATTATTGACACAGTGACCAACCAGCCAACAATAATTACCGGAAAAACGGTTACAATTGTCTGGTACTATATAACATTTTTACCTTTGCTAGACACTCTTTAATCCTAAAAGTAATGCTTGAACATTACCAGTTTTATTATTCCATTACGTTTAACAGCTTATTATATCACATTAATGCTATGGTCTTCCAATCCTTCTTAGCTGCATTTGATTGACTGTAAGATAATACAGGAAATACAAAAAAACAACTGAGGTATACACACAGCAAAAAAGGATCACAGCCTCCGCTGGGGAGATTCTTCTGTTCACACAAAGTCAATATTATTTACATCACATCACTTACCGTCAAAAATGCGTTTGTGAGAAACTTTCCGTGCAACTTTCGAAATTGATTAACACTTCATCCACCTCCAGGTTTCCACATAAACCCCATGGCTAATAGAATCTCAGGAACCCTGTGACTCGAGTTTGGACGTGAAGAAACACAGTGACACACTGTGTCCCTGGGAATAGAAACGTTGGATCACAACAGGAAAATATGAGGAAATATTTGAATGATTTAATGTTTGGCTGTTAATATTAGTTTGCTGCTATTATTTTCCTAGGAAGACCACTCCCTCCCGTGTAAAAACTCCCTGCATGCATTCAAACGAACACATGCACACCTACACACACTTTTGGCTTGAAAGTGAACATGGCAACCAAAAAAACAATGACAATGAAGATGACGAATACTCGTGTTTTTTTATGTCGCGCTCCGTTGGAATAGGGAGGAATCTATGTCATTCCGGAATTATTCATAGAACTATGTTCTTACCGTTTACATTTAGGGCCTTTAGCAGACGCTTTTATCCAAAGCGACTCACACTTGCCATTGTGTGCAAACAGTCTAAAGTGATTTATCAACGGCAATGTTTGTAATTATTCACAGGGCCAAAGGCCTTTCCCAAACCACTGGTAACAGTATTTCCGATACTAATGACCCTTGGTTGCCCTCGTAGTTCAGACAGGCGGTGTTGGCACAATGCTGCGCTGTGGTTCACAGTCAACATGGGAGTCACGCAGCAGCAGATAACTACGCATAACTGCTGTTTAATATGGGTTCGGTGCATTCCTCCTGCACTTATTTTCGTCCTCCTTCCCTCCTTCCCCAGATTGTATTCATGCCCCATGGAGGACCGGGGCGAGGAGGAGGAGAGAGAAATATCCGGGGGCAACGCATGCCTTCTGCGGAAACTGAACCAAAACCACATGGTGGGTTTAGGCTTAATGATATTTGGATGACTCGCATAAAGGGCATCCAACATCCAATCTGGGTAAGTGGACAGCGAATCAATAGAAACTTAAGGGGGAAAATGGATGCTCTCTTTGCTTTTACAAACCAACAGACTCTGACACACACACAGATAAATGCACACATGTGAATGGACGCACGTACACACATGCATGTACATAATGCAGAGCATGAGCTTCACATTAGCAAGGTTTTTGCTTGTGAATAATTAGAAGGGATTTAGTTTAAACAAAAACACACGCACAATCTCCCCCCCCCCCCCCCATACACTCTCTCTCTCTCTCTCTCTCTCTCTCTCTCTCTCTCTCTTTCTACACACGATACACACTCAATGTCTCTCTTTCACAGACACAGAAAACAACACGCCCTTGTTATTACTGGAAAGTCACAGGCGCAGCAGCCGTTCAGGCGGCCGCGGGCCAACACAGCAGTCATCCCCCTCTCTGCCGCGGGCCAACACAGCAGTCATCCCCCTCTCTGCCGCGGGCCAACACAGCAGTCATACCCCTCTCTGCCGCGGGCCAACACAGCAGTCATACCCCTCTCTGCCGCGGGGTAGCGGTCATACCCCTCTCTTATACCCCTCTCTGCCGCGGGGCAGCAGTCATACCCCTCTCTGCCGCGGGCCAACACAGCAGTCATACCCCTCTCTGCCGTGGGGTAGCGGTCATACCCCTCTCTTATACCCCTCTCTGCCGCGGGGCAGCAGTCATACCCCTCTCTGCCGTGGGGTAGCGGTCATACCCCTCTCTTATACCCCTCTCTGCCGCGGGGCAGCAGTCATACCCCTCTCTGCCGCGGGCCAACACAGCAGTCATACCCCTCTCTGCCGCGGGGTAGCAGTCATACCACTCTCTTATACCCCTCTCTGGCGCTTAAACATGTCGGCTGTTTTTTCCCGCCCGGCGAGTGCGTACCATTCTCGCTGAAACAGGGTTAGTCCACTCGGCGGTCAAATGGGAGAGCTCGCTCTATCAGCCCCGCCATGAACCGTTTCCGCACCCTGCAGGTCTGATGGCGAGATACCACCCCCACCCACACGTTATAAATACCTTCAGGCAGAGAATACTAAGGCTGTTTTAGAAGGGCCGCCCACGCGTGTTTTGCTCCGGCGGCCTGGGCCCAGTCCCCTCTGGGGCCTTATCTGTGCAGGCCGCTCACACCCCGGCCTCGCCCATCAGGGACCAGGCCTGGCCGGTGGCAGGGGGCCAAGCTGATGGCCTGATGCGACCCAGGTCACAGACAGCCACAGCACAGTAGGAGTCGACCATCAATCAAAGATTGTTGTAGTTTGAATTACTGGGTTTTTATGATTTAGATTTATTCAATCCAATCGATCGATATTTGTTTTCCATTTTATGATGTGATGTAAAAATAAATTATATGCAAATCATTGTTTCAAAGCTACCATTCAGGGGGAGGTTGGACAGGATTCGGGGATTGAAGGTTTTTTTATGGGTGAGTAGATAGTAGTAAGCCTATATTGTTATGCTCACAGTACAACAATCGCTCTGCAAATAAAAGTATTTCTGTATCAAGAATCTAAAATATAAACACACACAATTCTACTAAAATAGAGCGTTTTTGTCCTTGATTTCCCCTTAATGCAGATGGACTTATGAACAGGGCACAGAGGAATTATTCCCACATATCAATGGATTTGGATTCAATTAACCAATGAACAAGAAGTACATTATTTACGACAGAAACTAGTTACATTACGGCTTGCGTTGCATTTCCCTCTAGCATCTGCGCCCTTCGACCTCAGTGCATGATATTCTCAATGAATGGTGAAATGATGCTGATGAAGGACATGCACTGGCCTCGGTCTCCATGGAGTTATTTGAGCATGTATGAGCATCGGCTTGTAGATATCAGGGCCAACGAGAATCACACTGTCACCTAAGTCTTCCATAAGCAAAACCTCCTCTCTCTCTCTCTCTCTCTCTCTCTCTCTCTCTCTCTCTCTTCCCCCCCCCCCCCCCCCCCCCCCCCCCCCCCCACGTCGCCATCACCCTCGTGGAGAGACAGTGGGGCTTCGGTAACGGTCGACCAGAATTCACCCGAGCACAAGCTTATCAGCAGACAAAACCAGGCCCTCGGCCTCCTCACCAACACTGACAACTAACTGTCACAGACGATGACTGGATCTCACAGATAACCTTTCATTGTTCCTCCTGCAACGCCGGTTCTCCACGCAATCTCTCGTCCCCTCGCTAATCGTGTCAGCCAGGGGCTGAGCTCGCTGTGGAGCGACCGCGATTTCAAATCAGTTTTTTTTTCCACTTTCGAAAAATCGTTACTCCTGTGTGAAGGAGGGTAGGGGAGGGGTTGCCAGTTAACTGACAAAACGAGGGGTATTTTGTTTTGATGAAATCGGTGACCAGCGTGTCAGTTCTTCAGGAAACAATCTCTTGCTCCACATTTTTTGTGTAGCTTTGCAGTGTATCCTTTTATGTCTGTATCCATTCGGTTGACCTTGGTGTTAAAGAGACCATGAAGGTCAATGGAGGAGTTGTCATTCACAAAAGCCAATGAGAGTGCCCTCTAGTGGCTAAACAACGCATGCACACACCATGCACTTAAAACATGTGATACATGGGGATGGCGTCTGTGAGCAGTAATATTGCATATAAAATGTAAATAAAATAAGTTGTCCAGTAAAGGTTCGATTTTCGATAATAACGCCAAAGCTGTAGACTACTTTGTATCTCAAGATGAATATGTTCTTTCCGATATTAAAATAATGTGAATTCGTCAGCATTTAAAAGTGTAATGTAGCTTAAAGCAAGGAAGAGAGAAAAAAAGTTGAATACTATGTAGTTGTTTATTTTTGATTTGCAAAACATCTGACAAAAATAACATTACATAAACACCGATTTAAAATAGAAAAAGAATAATATTTTTTTAAAGAAATGGGACAAAAACATACATTGCAATAACGTTAGAGATTAGATGAATTAACTGCTTTATAATTGGAGCCATGACATGCTGATTTAAACAGGCAGTTTATGGCTAGAATATTCATCTTAAAATATGCATGTTACAGACATCTCAATAAGTGCTTTCGTTGTTTCAGGCTTTCGATTGAATGATAGGGTTACAATTCAATATCAAATCAAATGTTTTTTTATCTTAAGGAATAACTATTACATATAATTGGTACGAGTGCTAATGTTTTTAAATAGTGGGCCAATCCTGAACATCTTTTTAAAATCAGTAAAGGTCCTTTTTTGTATTAACTTTATTCATATTTTCTTATTCATCTCAGAGGTTAGCTGGTGAACATTCAAAAAGGCGCAGTAAGAACCCTTTCCTGTGCTGTAGAAGTTTTCCATGGAAACACAGATTATGGGATGCACAACTGTGGCCACACGGTTTTCTTAGTTTAATCGATCAATAAACATCTAAATTTAATTCAGTGTTTAACTGAAGCAGTTTGACATGAATAGAACAAGAAAAGAAAAGAAGAAGAAAAGAAAAAAACACAGACAAAACAATACTTGTTTTGTTTCAATTTAAAGTGAGTAGTTGTTCCATTAATATTGTACAACAAGCTTCTTGTTTGATTTTATATTCCCCACTAAATGCCACCGCCAAGTAGGCCTATTCTGTATGTTGTATCGCATCTGGACTACTGTCTTGAGTATGTACAGTGGACAACCCGTGACTAAATGATGCTGTTAAGTACAAAGCTGCTTTCGCATTGGAACACATTTCCTGACCCTCTCTAGAAACTCCTCCCACCGAGCTCCTTCGTTACGGTCCTGTGTGGGTGAGTGAGCCACCTAGTGGACAGCGGGAGCATAGTAGGAAGGCTGATGGATATTCAACGAGCAGAAAACCATGCCAAAGGTACATAGGCGGGCTCATGCACGCAACGTTTTTGCACGCAAAAAAATATATTATCCATCTGTTTTGTTTTTTCCGTCTAAAGGGCTGCATTCACTCCAAACCATTCCCTAACGTAAGCGTTGCGGACAAAATAGATGCCCGCGCTGCGGCGAGAAGGAACACTTGACTACACCGCTGAAAACAACCTACTCTTGGCGGGAACTGCCAGAAAGCGAGGGCCATGCGAGGAAGAATGTTACTTTTGGAGGAAATGTAGTCTCACGTGAGCCAGCCTTTGTCCCATTGGTCAGACTGCAGGCACTGTATGAAAACAAGTCCTGGTGTTTTTGTGCGTAAAAAAAAAAGTATTCAAATGACAAAGAGAAATGAAATAGAAAAGGTAATGCTTAGTCGGAGAAAAAGGAGAACAAAAACACATATTGTACAAAATAAAAACAAAAACCGAATGACTTCATTAGCTAGACACTCCCAATCTGCATGAGATATCTCTGAGGTAATCATTAAAGATGATTAATTAGACAGCAATAAATACCAACAAGAATACAAATATTACAAAAGTAAAAACAGAGGCAACTGCTTAATGCTAAAGCAAATATCTGTAGCTAAAAGAGGTAGTTTTTTTTTTAGGTAGATTATGGTGTGCGCCGAGTCGTGGCGCTCCTTTTTAAGAACTACATTGAATTGATCTCATTACAATCCCTGTCCCATTTTGGAAAAATTACTCTTGAGCCATTAGGTGGGAGATGGCCATTACTGTTCTCTGCTAATTATTCAAGAATAAATGCTCTCTTGACCGGTTTTGTAATGGTAATAGTTTTTTGTACATCCATGATACAAAAAAAACATAAAACATGATAAACTGTAAAGCTTGCTGGTGATAGTGTACCATTAACTTTCATATTGCAGGTATTGTTGTCATGAATATTATTTCTAACATGGCAGGTATCTTACGAACCTACGTAAAAACCATTCTAAAAGATTCCCATTACCATGAGACTTTCAATGTTCCAGTATTATAAGAAAAATAGTAAAGTTAGATTTGATGGTTTCGAAGCAGCTTAGTGGAGAATTTTTTATAATAACTTGGAGATGCGTCTAATTCCCGTTCGACTCTCCTCACATGCATGAACAAGCTGTGGTTGTTGTTGTTGTTTTTCCGAAGATAGAATTTAAGAATCTCTGGGAATAATATCGGTTGGCTGCCTAAACACTCTCCCTAATTTCAACAAGTTGTTCAAATTGTTCAAACAACTTCAAAATAAAAGCGGTTCTGCATCACCACCCCTCGATTCGACCCCCAGCTTGGTTCCCGTGTGTACCCAAAGTGAATCCCCTCTGTTACCCTGTGTGTGTGCAGAGGGACGCCCCTCCTGTGGCACTTGCTGGATAACCAAACGATCCACGTTCCTGTCTACTACTCCTACCAACACTATATCTCGATCGGAGAAAGAGAAAAGAAGGAAAAACGCAGCCATATCTACAGAGGTAATAATCGTCGCAAAGCATTAGCATTGTGACTTGAGAAGAGTACTTGAAAAGTCATATTCAATAACCCAGAGGGTCGCAACCTATCGCCCAACCCTGACATCCTGTACAAGTGGTACTTGTGTATATAAAGTATCGCAGTATCCTCATCAACATCTTCATCCATTACAATTCCCAATAGGGGCACTGGATCAACACCAGGGCCCAGTTGTTCAATATATAATCTGGATCAGAATGATCCGGATTTGGAAATCCCATTTTTTGCCCTCCAGGATCAGGTAATCCATTTTACTTGTGTGCCAGTTTTACAAAGCCACATTGCATTGGATCACCTTGATCCAGATGCAAACTTTCAGGATACCAAATCCGGATTACAAGTGCTCTAAATTGGACTAGCCTATTTATCACCATGTAGTACTTCTGCCTATGTAAAGAACAACAGGTAGAATAAAACTACTTTTGTCTGATTCGTCTCATATAATTAATGATAAGTGATAACAAATGACTTTTCTTTGATGTTAACTTCAATTGGCGTGATTTATTTTGTTTTCTTTAATGAATAGAAAGGCTTAATAGGTAGCCTGGGGTCTACTATTTCATTAATCAAATATTAAATACATTTATATATACACCACAATATACAAATTTTATATTATATCATTTTTTTTTTTTTTTTTAAATTGTATTATATTTTGTTCCTGAAAGCCTCCTTGAATCCACCATTCCACTGGGATCAGGCTAATCCGGATTTTTGGGATCAAACCAACGAGATCTAATCCGATTTCAGAATCCATTTTTTTATTTTGAACCACCCATTTCAAGATTTGATCCAATCGGCCGTAATCCGATCAGATGACTAATGAACAAATGGGCCCAGGGATTCATGTTAATCCACTTATTTTACTGGATGGGAGCTTGCAGCGCCATACTGGGCCTTCCTTTGCTGCGCGAGGTGCGGTTCCAACCGAGCGTCTAGCTAGCTGTGTTATGGTCATCTGTTAGGATGGGAGCCATCATGGAGGTGACTGAGAGGACAAGGCTGGCCTGATTCTACACGTTTGTTTGTTTCCTTTCATAATGCAGACACCCTGACGGACGTCTCGTGACGGTTTGTTTTCTCCTGCGTACAAGAATCGTCAGCAGATAAGTTGCTGTGAAATAATGAAAGATAACAATAAACAGAGATGTTTTAGTTGCTTTGGTGAGCGGAGTCCATCCTTCTGATGATGTTGACCGTCAAGCTATATTTGTAGAACGTATATGTCTCGTGTTTTAAGACACAGTTGGACCGATTTTTGAGTGTGCCTGCTGTTATCTGCCATTCTCTCAGACCTAAATTACATGTGAGCCCTGGTGCTTTGGTTGTTTCATTGGCAGCAAGACAAACACACACAAACATTGTCCCAACCTTTCTATCAACAGTTGCGGAAAAACTGCAAATAAGAAGAAATTGAAACAAAACAAAGCGAGTAGAGCTCTCCTTAAGGTCGTTTAAAATAGGAGCAGCTGAAAACTACTAGATCTTATAACAAGGAAAAATAAAAATAACCAACAATTACAACACTTCACTTGATGACCTCCAGTCCTAGCCAGGATCACAGCCTGGTCAGGGGGCAGGGGCGCGTCCAGGGGGCCCGACACCACAACACCCAGCTCATGCACAGGGGTGCTGAGAATGTACAATCCACTAAATCAACAGATTCCAGTGAGACGCCAGATTTAGACCCATAGCATGATATTTTTGGGGGGGTGGGGGGAAGGGGCCTTTGGACACACCATCTGTGGATATAAATCATCGCTCATACGCAGGAAACTCCTCAGCCACTGTCAACGTTTCAACAGCGTTCCTAAGCACCCTCGAGGTTGCATGTACCTATGGAGGGGCGCGTTAAGACCCCTTCGCTCCGCCTACAAGAACACCTCCGCTGTTTATTATCACCACTATCATTATCACACATCTCTGCCGTGAAGCTACCGCCAAGTCCCTTAGGACAAAGGGTCAATGACCCCCTCTCAAGCTTGTGGTCAGCCCGATGTCTCTCTCTCTGCCTCGCTCCCTCGAGGTCATTGTCTCACAAAGTGGTGGCAAGACAAATGGAAACAAATATCACTTCAACAACTCTCCCACTACTTAATATCCCAAACCGCAGCCAATCAAGCATTACTGGCCTCAAATGTCGTTAGTCACAATTGGGACTTGTAAAAAAATCACCTATGCCACCTGAGGATGAAGAGGAAGAGGATTTTTATAGCAGGTTACAGGGTACGGTATAGGTTATACAAGCGGGGCTTAAAGAGAATCATGAGAAGCCAGGGATATGCAAGGTATAAGTATACAAGGTTATATTAACAGCATATCCAAGGCTCGGAATCTCCCTCATTCTACGTCTACTATAAAGAGTTGTATAACTAGCTTGGTGATCTATATGGCTTACATTAGTGAGCAGCACTGCATGGTAATCCTTCACAGCGCACTCTTTTCTTCCTATTTATCTTAAAAAGTGTAACTTGGAACAGAACCAAACCAGTCCTCCCTCCCCCCACCTCCCCTGAACCACTGTGTCAAAAAAACAAACACGTCCTTTACGATTATAATCTGTCCCCTTGCTTATTCACTCCAAAAAAACAAATACAAAGTCCAAAAGACCAAAGTGTTTGAAGGAAGAAACCAGTCATCAAAAAAAGAAAAGCAACAATATCATATTTGCAAATATAGAATGCATTTTTACTCTTCTAGTAATATCTACGTAGCCCTATGTACAGCTGCGCAAGAAAGAAACAAAAAAACAATATACACCTGGTATTTACAGGGTGCGGCCACTAGGGGGCCGCGCAGCATACTTAATCGAACGGGAGGACCTGGGCGTCAGAGGCGCGCTCTGAAGGCCAGACCCTCGGACATTCTACAAATTCCACTTCCCAGTCAGAAACGAAAGGGGTGATATCTGAGGAGGTTTGAAGCAGCTTATTGAGCTCTCCTGCCACCCAGCTCACTGTACACAGAGGAGAAACAATTCATGGAATCGTTTTAAGGTTTGAAGTTTTTGTCGATAATAAAAAGCATCCATCGCAATAAAACATCTGCATCGATGCCAATTCCTGGTATGGTATGTTTGCTTCTATAATACAAGTTAGGCCAGTTGCTAGCTTGCTTTGGCCTTGTTTTACTGTTCCAGTTAGATTTGGCATTGTAGCCCTTTAAAATCTATTACAGAACATATACAAATACAAAAGAAAAAAGGTTGAATAACAGTGCTTACGGATACAATACAATGTGAGGCAATTTAACTATTTACAGCAAACTCTTGATTTGAAAAAAGAGACGAGAAACCGGCCAGAATGCAGGCCTGGTTTGATTGACAGTTAGCAGTGTAAAACACATTTAGTGGCTAATTCTCACCTCAAAACCACCCATCCCAAATAAAAACCACGGCACAACCCCGCTAAATTAGAAGGCTAGATTTTGCTCTCTGTCGTTAAAACCCCCAGGTGTGCACCCATCCTTTCCTTCATAAGTCCTTTGAGGCAAGTCGAAACAGCTAAATAAAAAAAAGCATGTAGTGTGTGACTGCATGCGAGAGAAGGCCTTGGTGCGGTTCCTTATGTTGTCGTTTCTGTAGATTGTGGAAGCTTTTTGAGAATGTAGCAGGCTGCACCTCTGGTGAAAGGTGAGAGGCGACGGGAGGCGCATGTTTCGAGCACATACAGAGTCATATGTACACAGCGTCGTCGACAAGACTAATGTACAGGCATTCAACACAGATTTGACTGCATTTCCTTATGTGTGTCACTGTTTGTGTGGAAGAAATGTACTGTTTTACATAGGCGATGTGCATGTAGACAACCCTAAGCAAAACCAAGAGGTAGTTGAAACTGAATGGCTAAATTAAAAAATTGAGTATGCTTGTTGTGTGGATGTGTGTACATATACTGTCCAGGTGTGGTAAGCAGCAGTTTCATTTAAATACAGACAAAAAAACACTACGTCAAATATGTTTTAGGCAGAAGTTTGATGTCTAGGTATTGTGTGTGTGTGTGTGTGTGTGTGTGTGTGTGTGTGTGTGTGTGTGTGTGTGTGTGTGTGTGTGTGTGTGTGTGTGTGTGTGTGTGTGTGTGTGTGTGTGTGTGTGTGTGCGCGCGCGCGCGCACGCGAGCGAGAGAGACGTGGAGTTCCCTTGTAGCTCTCTCTCTCCTCATCTTTGCCTAGTCCCCACTGGACCACTTCGGCCATATCAAGGTCCCACTCGGACAAACTTCTGTTATACCACACAACCGACTCCCACTAAATACACGAGCGCACGCACAGAGACTTTCTTACAGACCTACTGATAGACACAAAACACACACTTCTCCTTAAAAACCACAACTTCATCCAGCGCCTTCTCTGCCTCCTCCCTCCCACGTTGTACCCCTCCTGCCTGGCCCTCCCTCCTACCCCCTCTCTCTACCCGCCTCCCCCTGACCTCACGGAGTGGGACGGGGGGGGGCGGTGGGGGCTCCTCTCTGAGGAGGACGGCTCTAGGAGACCTCGCTGCCGAACACCTCCAGCACCAGGGGGGTGAGCTGCATGCTGTGCTCGGGCTGGAAGGACAGGGAGCGGTACTGCTTGGAGTGCTCCTCGTTCAGGCTGCGCAGGTCCGCCAGCTTCTGGATCATCTTGGCGTACAGCAGCCGGCCACCCGGGTGGCTCAGGCGGATGTAGGCCTGCAGGGTCTCCGAGATGTTGTCCTGCAGGGCCTCGATGCGGGCGTGGTCCTGGACCCCGGGGCGGTCTGTGGGATGGGGGGGTTCAGGGTGACGAAGATGTCCAAAGGGCAACGGAATGGAAATGGGCTTGACAAACATCTGGCTTGTGGGTGTCACCCACTTCTGAGGTGGAAGGACAACCATAAACCCTGTTGACTTTATATAACATGTTTATAACTATTATTTACCACTGGAGACCTTTTCGAGGATAACACCCAGGCTTTCTTTATCATTACTTCCACTGTTATGGTCGAGTCATTGACCATAATCTGTGCCATATTACCACAGGGAGCGGATATAACTGCATAGTTAATGGAAATGCTTCATAAAGGGCCAGGGCACGCAAACATCTGTTCAGCTGCACATGTTCCCTTGCATGACTTGACTACATATACATAATATATGTTCTAAAGGCTGATGTTAATGCATACGACACACACACATAAACACGAACGGCCCATTACCATGAAACTACAACGCCCACACAGACACGTACACACATCTGCGAAAACACAGAGAAGTCGAGAGACCGGCATTGGGTTGATGATTCATTAATGTGCAAACATGCGTCCCCGTATTCAAATCATTGCCGGCTTTGCCGTTCAAAAGACTTCTCGTCCACACGGTGAAAAAAGCCCACGTCAAAGTAGGATCAAGGCATGAACAATTCATGAACCCACCCTCGTGACAAAAATAACCAACATGCATGTTGTGGGAGGCGGCCTATCCGCTCTCCCCCTCCCCCCCCCCCCCCCCCCCTGGCCCTCCCCCACCTCCCCCTGGCCGTGGGCCTACCTGGAGAGAGCAGGCAGATGGCCATGAGCAGCACGTGTTCCTCCTCATGGAGGTTCAGCTTCTTCAGGCCCACCTGGAACTTCACCAGAGGCTCCAGCAGCTCAAGAGTGTGACCGGCTGTAGGAGAACGCAGGATGAACACATGAGCAGGTGGATGAACACATGATGGACACGGGAGCAGGTGGATGGACACAGGATGGACACATGAACAGGTGTATGAACATAGGATGAACGCATCAACGCATGATAGACATGTGGACATGTGTATGAATACAGGGAAACATTGGGAATACACCACGTTCATATGAGCGTGAACACATGTGTGTATACATGATGAACACATGAACAGGTGTATGAATACAGAGAAACATTGTAAATACATCCCATTTATATGCATATGAACACATGATGCGCACACGTCATGAACACATGTTTGTATGCATGAATGAACATTGAACACATGCACATGTGATTGACATATCAATGCGTGATGACCATGTGAGGAACACATGAACACACAATAAGCACATGAACCCCGTGTCCCAGGGCCTGTTTGGCTTGAGAACCCCCCCAGCCCTGTGCAGCGGGCCACTCCCTGGGGAACAGGCAGCCTCCCCCCGCCCCCCCCAGAGAGCCTGGTGATGGCTGACGGTGATTGATGCCTTGTTGTTGATCTGGTTAGAGGTTTCTCCACCCTTTCCTCTTTTGTGGAACGACGGACGAGAAAACGTTTAGTTTACTCTGGTTGTGGATTGGTTACAATGGGAATGATTCTTTTTTTACACCTTGTTAAGATGCAGATTTGTGGGTGGTAATGGTGAACTAATGGCCAGCTTGAGAATTCATCTGCAAGTTCAATGCTTTGAGTTAAATTATTTAATTACTTAACAATTAAACTATTCCAAGTCCAAATCAGGACCCAAGACCAAAAACGTCGCAGTGATTTAGCGAAGGAGCCGAGGAAAAACAGATTCTTACGGCCACTCCAGACAATGGGGGCTTTGTGTGTCGAACAGGTCAGGAGTGACATTCTTTGGTTGATCTCAGAAAGAGGGGACTTGTTTAAAAAAGGCAAACGAAAACCATGCCCAGAGGGGCTTGCTGCAGATGTGTCCGACCGGTTCCACAGCAAATAGGTGCATTAGCATTGTGCACGTGTCTGTGTACACGTGCCAGATCGAGTAACCTCGCCTCTCACACTCCCACACTAACGAGGTCCAGCTAGTACATCCCCCCAGGCGCAGTGCAGAGGTGTGTCGCTGCGCTGCACAAGCAGGAATCCACACCTCGGCAGCTTCTGCAACTACAACTATTCAGCCAATCAGCAGCCAATTTGATCTCAAACACGACTCCCGGGGAATCGGGGAACATGGTTCATGTTCATTCAAGGGGAATGGGGAAGTGTAATGGAACGGGTGTTTGACCCCCGGCCAAGAAGCTGCTGGGTTCCATTCCCCATGTCTGCAGCTTCTACCTGTAGGCCTCCATGATGACCTGTACCTTAGGTACTAGCACAGAACACAAGGTCAGAGGTCATCCCTCATGTCAAGTGTCTGAGACATGACTGAATGAACGGTAGGCGTCTTGCTCGAGGGTGTCTACATGTAGGGCCAGGCTGTGGACCATGGGGGGCCGACCGTGGGGATCAAACCCCAAACCTTTGACTCGTGGGGTCCTACACTTTATCCACTGCACAATCCTTTCCTCAGAGCAAAAGGGTAAGTTATGTCTTAAGCACCCCCTGGGCTGGGGCACCGTGCAGCGCCCAGTGTTGTGTTGTGTTGTGTTGTGTTGGGGGTAGAGGCTGACCTTTGGTAACATCGCTGATCTGGTATTTAAAGTCAGGCGCTCCGCAGCTCCAGGACATGTCCTCCAGGCTGAAGCTCTGGTTGGAGCGCAGCATGATCACCTCGATGGCGCTGGACTTGAGCAGGGCGATCTGATCGTCGGCGGTCAGCTCCCTGGGGGACGGCAGGGTGTCAACATGGATGTGATACAGCAACTGAACACCCCACCGCGCCACCGCCATCACCCCCCCCCCCCCCCCATTGACCCACACCAAGGATTCAAAACACATGGCCATCGGTGGAGGTGGCCTGACGTAACCAGAGCAAACAAAAGAACACAAGGATTTAGGGGTTCACTTTCACTTGGGTTTCAGCCGTTTTAAGTTTTAAATTGAAGAACCGCTTTGACCGGCAGCGTCAGAGGCCAAAAACACATTTGAAGACTCACGTTAGATGAATATGAAATATACATGCAATGGCTTTACATTTAGATGGAGCTGGCAGAAGCCACTAATCATAGTACAGATGTCTTATGTAAGGACATGTATGATATACATTGATCTTAAATGATATTGGTCAGAGCCAGTGTTTCCCCTAGATTTTTTTGTAGCAGTGGTGTTGTGAGTTGGTAACCTAGCAATGCTAAGGGGGTCTTGGAGCATGCCCCCCCACCCCCCGCCCCCCGGAAGGAAAAGTTGAAAAATACCCCTTTAAATGGTTACTTCTTTTTGTTCGTTTTTTGCAGTGGCGCTGACTATCAAGCAGCAGCGTTGCACCGCTGCTGAATGCATACAGGGGAAACACTGCCAGAACTCATCCAGTGGATGCCGCATCTATTTTAAACTGCTGAAATGCACATGATGATATTACCGGGGGCATATGTTTGATGCCACTGGCCTCAACAGACATAGTTCAGAATAAGGTAGCTCAGGGCGGTTTGTTCGACCAGGAACAGGCCTGGTAGTGTGTCACCCCTTGGATCTCATTATTCCAACCAGCTGTCACCGTCGTGTCGATATCCCTGTTCATAAAGAATGATGTTCTGAGCCATTACCTCAGCAACCTTCCGCCATCAACTATACGCCACCACCACCACCTCTCTTCAGAAAGAATCATTGTATTCAGTACAATCTGTTCAGGGTAGGGACTTACTGATTCATATCGAGTATAATGAGTACTTCTGGTATAAAAATAAAGTCCACAAACCCGACACTCCAGTGATGGCCACATGTCCTGTAGTAGCGACTAAACGTTGTATTCCCTGCCTCAGAAGACAACAGGAGACTTTAATAAGAAGTACTCGCCACGCCACAGACGTGGCCCTGCGGGGCCCGCCAAGAATGTAAAAAGTGTTTTCGCCGTCTGACACAAAGCGCTAAGGGTTCTGCGTCAGGAGGAGAGACGTGTGTATTTTTAGGGGAGATCTGCGAGTGGGCAGAGGAGCTTCTCAGAGGCTTAGGGGGGCAGATCATAAGTGGACAAACATTCCAGCACTAATTTAACAACTTCCATCACTCTGTGGCGGGAGGAATGACAACTTCAGGAAAGACAGGCCCAGTCTTGTATTCGTCTTGACTCTGGCGCTGACCCCGGGACACTGACTGATTGTTGATGTCGACACACCCAACCACACACACAGACACCCACCCACCCACCCACCCACACACAAACACACACACGCCCAAACATGTGCACACAAACACGCTAAATTGAACGATAACAAGGTATGTGTTGGTTGGTTTTGGTTTGTTTCCATGCAAATTAAGAATCGTTTCATTTTTGGTAGAATAGTATTTGTCATTGTAACTTATGCAATGTAATAATGCACATAGAAACACACACACACACACACACACACACACACACACACACACACACACACACACACACACACACACACACACACACACGTCTGCCTTGTTTAGGAGGTGTGGTAAGAATTGCTTAGGGTCTCGACAGCCCCATCACAGTCTAGCTGAGATAATAACGCCCCCCTGGTCTTGATACCGCTCTGAGGGGCGCAGAGTAGTCAACTGTAAAAGGTCAGACATCCTATAGACTTCCTGTCCAACATGTTGGACAGCCCTCCTTCGGTCACACAACTGTACTGGTATCTTCTCATGAATGAAGTTTATTTTGAACGGCATGCATAAGGAGATCATGAGAGAGCAGCTTGGTTGCCGTGAAAACTGTAAGTGCACATGGGACTGTGGCACCCAGGGGGAAGTCACACCGAGAGAACATTAGGCTGTAACTGTGTTTGTCGTTGAGGGCCTCTCGATTATAGCAAATCAATTATTTCTCTGTGGTAACACTGCTTTTTGGCAATAAATCTTATACCGTTGGAAAGCCTGTTTAGTTCCCTTTCATAATGGTGGCCCATTTGTAAAGGTGCTTGCACACCGCCGCGCGTCAACCGCCCTGATAACCGCCTCGCTGCCGGAGGGTTCAGCGTGGCGGTGTGAAGGGCCTGGCGTATTCAAAGGTTGCTGCTGCTTCTGCCGCCGAAAGTTTTAACACAGGGAAAGCTGAGCGGTAGGGCAAAATCTGTGCACGTTCACGTGGGTGGCAACCACTTCCTGGTGTACAGCCACTTTTGTAACCATTGCCATTACCAAACAGGTTATTTTGCTGTTGCTATTGACTTCCGTACTTACTAGCCTAAGTTTGAGTACGTAGGGCGTTCCGATTCAGATCGGGCGAAAATAAGTGTACTGAAAGGAACCGGATGGTGTACTGAAAACGGTCAAATTGCGAAGTGTGTGGCGATGTACACTTTTCGTACTCAACGGCAGCCATCTTAGCTACGTAGCGGAAGAGGGCGAAGCCAGGCTCAGCCAAAGTCGACGCATTTTCCACATAGCCTGCATTAAAAGAGTCATTTTGTAGTTTTTATAGCTTTTTATAGCTTCTAGGCGTAAATAGTTCACCGTTCAAAGCGGGAGGTTTATTGCGGGGGAGGAGCCGCGGCGGCAGTCGTGATCGTAATTTCCGGTTAGTGCACCACGGAGTATTCGATTTGGAACAACACTGACATCTGAAAATTAGCGCACTTAGTGAGTGCGGATAGGTTACTTCGTTTAAGTGTACTCATGGAAGTATGGATATCGGAACACGGCATTGTTTTGAGCTTCTGCTACCCCCAGGTGCTGCCAATCAGGGGCCTGATTGGCACCTGTTTGGGCAACTTCAAGATGGTGTTCCGCATAACCAAGTTGCGGCATAACGCTCGCCCCCACAGGGCGGGGTTTATCAGAGACTACCTCCAGAATGTTGGAGTGGAGAGGATAGAATGGCCTGCTAGCAGTCCTGACCTCAACCCCATTGAACACCTATGGGATCAGCTTAGGCGTGCTGTCCGTGCCAGAGTGACCAACACAACCACGTTGGCTGACTTGCGACAAATGCTGGTTGAAGAATGGGATGCCATCCCACAAGTGTTTGACCAGCATGAGGAGGAGGTGCCAGGCTGTTGTGGCTATGTATGGTTCTTCCACACGCTACTGAGGCGCCGGTTTGTGAAATGAATAAATTGTTAAATTGCCAATATGTCTTGTTTCTTCAAACTTCAATCATCCAATCCACCAAACGAGTCAATGGCAGAATAACCAGTTTGGCATTGGCAGAGAAGATTTGGCAACATTTTGAAAGGGAACTATACAGGCTTTCCAACGGTATAAGATTTATTGCAGAAAAGCATTGTTACCACAGAGAAATAATCAAACAAACACAAATGTCCTTACTTTTTGTGCTAAGTTAATTTTGCATGTATGGTACAGTACAAGTATACATGCAAATTACATATATTACTTTGTCCCTATACTAAATCATTGCCTGTACCATTGATACAGGAAAATGATTTACTATAGGGACAAAGTACGACATGTCCAAAAGCCAAGTCTGAAAAACAGGGAACATACGCTCATCTCCCCCAAACCCTTAAAGCTGTCCATGTGACTGAGTTTTACAACGGTGATTTAAAGTCAGAACATTTTCCAGCGAGATTCCTGACATGGCTGCAGTATTTACTGAGGAACGTAGGGAGACTGCTACTCAACACCGAAAAAATTAAGAGCAACGGGGCAGGAAGTCCCGTTGCTCACACAGATACAGACACGCAGACCAACACACCTGAAGCCAGGGATCATCTTGGCAAAGCCAATGACCTTCTGGATGCTGTAGGAGACGAGGTCGGCCAGGTGGGGCAGCATGGAGAGGCGGGAGCCGTCCTCGCTCGAGTCTGGGCTGCCTCCCTGCTCCTGGTACATCATCATCAGGTTGTTGAAGTTCACCGGCTTGGCGTCCACTGATTCTGGAGGACAGGGAAGACCCAGAAACGGAGGGGGGGGGGGGGGGGGGGGGAGGAGGAGGAGGAAAAAGAGGTAAAGAAAGAGGGAGAATAAGATAGAGAAGGGGATGAGATGGACAGAGACAAGAGAGAATAGGGGTAGAGATTAAAGGAGAGACAAGGTTGAAAGAGACGGCGACGGTGTTAAAAAAGAGATTGTCGGAGAGAGGGAGATAGATACTCAGTCAGAATCGCCGTATGCAACGTGAAGAAAAGCATTCCCTGAAACTCCCTAAACAGAGTCAAAGGAGCTAACGGGATGCAAACACCCCAGCATCGCCGTGGTGACGATGGTGATTGTGAGGAGGAGTAGATGATGCCGCTACAGGATGACCCCCTCGTTCATACAGTGCTAACACTACAGCCTTGTTAAGAAGTAATTTGTCTCCGGTGAGATGTGGCTGGGCGCCAGCGGTCGTGTGAGCCTGTCTCTACTCCGCCCATTAGCAGCAGAGGCATTAATGGACTGATGTTTACCACCCAGAGTCCCAGGTCTGCTGAGGTGCGTTTGCTTGAGAGTGGTCACAAGATTTCCCTCTTATGGAAGGAAAGCCACAGATTTCAAACGCGTCGCATGGAAAGTGATAGTGTGTCCACACATCCTTTCCTGTGTATTGGTGCTTCGGGAAAAAACTAAACCGTGTGACACGCAATAGGATACTTCCCTGTGTGTGTCTGTCTGTCTGTCTGTCTGTCTGTCTGTCTGTCTGTCTGTCTGTCTGTCTGTCTGTCTGTCTGTCTGTCTGTCTGTCTGTCTGTCTGTCTGTCTGTCTGTCTGTCTGTCTGTCTGTCTGTCTGTCTGTCTGTCTGTCTGTCTGTCTGTCTGTGTGTGTGGGTACCTGGAGAGTGGCTGAAGGAGTCAGAGGAGGCATCTGACAGAGAGTGGAGGGAAGCAGCCCTGCTGGCGCTACGAGTCACCGGGCCCTCACGCACTGGAGGCTAGAGACACACGCACACACACAGACACACACATACACACAAAATGTTCAAATACCATTCATACCACTGCTGTATGTATATAACAACACACCTAATGATGACTACATTTAGGGGCTGGTGCGGGGCTAAATGTTGTGGTAATGGTTAAGCATGTATTCCTCTGCTCTTTTTGAAAGTATGACATCATGTCACTTTTTTTATGCAGAGTTGACTTTCAAGGAGTAAAAAAAAAAAAAACGTGTGAAATGTACTGAAGTGGAATTAACTGAGCAAACAGATCGGGTTAATGGACACTGTTGTAGCTGGGGGTGGGGGCGGAGGGGAGGTGGAGGAGACGAGTCGGGGGGGGGGGGGGTTGAGGAGGGGTGACAGAGGGTAGTGGAGTGGAGGTGAGGACCAACAGGAGGCGGAGGATAGGAGGTGGTGGAGGAGCTGAACGGGCGTAGGTGGAGAGATGGGGTCGACCATGGGGAGATGTTGAGGTGGTGTAATATAATAATATATGAATAACCAAATCCACTAGGACAGTGGTTCTCAATCTTCTCAAGAAATATATGCGCGCATGTCTAGCCTTGTTTTTGTTTCTTTTTGTTTTTTTATTCCACCCACATGCATGTTTTAAGACCATTGATGAACATTATATATGTACTGTATATTTTGGTATATTTTCACTCTGGCTCATTGACTCATTCCATGAGTCCAGATAGATTGTTGTGACGCAACCCACACTGTAGCCAAAGCTGCATTTAACGAAAGCTAAACATTTCGGACATCGTGGAACCTATCAGAGTTGATATTTCACCTAGAAACACAATGTATAGATAAATAACTCAGCGTTTGGTATTATACTTGTTGAGCATCGGCCGTTGATACGTGAGCACCCTCGTTTATATTGTAATGGGACCCAGCGGAGACCCTCCCGGTTACTGAGGCAGTCACGTCTTTTACACCATTTCAAAACTCACATACTTGAGGGGAACATGTTTGTACTTCTGTAGATATGTCCTACCGAGCACGACCATGTGCCATCTAGAGTTGTCAAGATTTTTTGAGGACAAGACGATGATTTGAGCTGGGCTCGGCTAGGTTCTTCATAATTAACTCGTCATCTTCTCCTAGTAGAAGCAAACAATGCTGTAGGCTACGTTTGAAAGCCTAAAACCAACATTTTTCACGTTTTTCCATTTGCACAATCGATATGCAATGCGAAAGCCTCGACGCCAGCGATTCCAACAGTACAGGCCATATCATTCTGCGACCTAAACTCGATGAACTAGATCACGATCACAAATGATCGTGATACCTTTGTTATGGGGCTTGCCCATCACAACGATCAGCTCCGTTTCAGAAGTGTGGGTGCATAGGCATTATGCTGACCCTGAAGCGGGAGAAGTCTGAGTAGGAGTCGTCGAAGGTCTTGTGGTGCGCCTCCACCAGCGTGGAGATGACCAGGGTCTGGCCGTCCGTCAGGCGGGGCTTGCGCGCCTCCCTCTGGGCCTCGCGCTGCGCCTCTTCGTCCTTGCGGCGCTGGATTAGGTCCTTCTTCCTCTGCACCTCCTCGTCCGTCAGGATAACTGTGGGGCCGAGAGAGGGGGGGGGCCGAGAGAGGGGGAAGAGAGAGAGAGAGAGAGAGAGAGAGAGAGAGAGAGAGAGAGAGAGAGAGAGAGAGAGAGAAATTTGTCAAGTTCATTAATCCTGATAAAATAATTTTCACACAAAGTTTGTTTAGCCACATCCAACTGGACACAGTGGAGATTGAGTAAAGAAGTGGAGACTTGGGTTAAACTATGCAGATGTGAGTGACTGGGAGAGATGGATTCGATTGATGGGGTGGATCGAAGACAGTTAGGCACGGTAATATATGATGTACAGGTAAGGATTCAGTGAGGGCCAAATCGCCCTCACTGAAAAAATTAACGCATCATGGGAACCACCACCAGAAAGGTGCATACAACTAGACTGGGTAGCCCCACCCATTCTGCTGGCGATTTGAGTTTGCCCTGCACAAGGGTCTGAAGAAGAGAAATGTATTTCTTTCTGCCTCCGATACGTTTTTACGGGAGCCAATCACCAAGCTTGGCTTTTCCCCCTGGCGCCCTATTGGCTGGTTTAACACAATGACGACAGGGAAGCGGAGGCAAGCAGCAAATTGTGTACAGACTAGTCAGTTGAACTAGGCCCGTTGATCCCACCTCGTGCTGAAGAAAATGACCGCAGCTGCCCCAGACCAACGTCCAATCTACGATTGAGCTTGGTCTGTGGCTTCAGGGGAAGAGAATATGGACCAGCATGGGTGGAGATTGGAGAAATAGCATTTTAAATTCACATTGCATTAAGGGGCGTGTGAGTACTTGGACAGCTTCGATTGCCTGAGCGTGCGTACACAGCAGTGTCAATGCAACGACGCTGCAGTTGTAACGTGGTGGTTTGCCCGTGCACATTCACACTGAGCTTGATTAAAAATCAAGTATTGTAAAACTAAAACATTGACTTGCAGAAAAATGTGTAGAACCCTCCTAATTCAAGGAGAGAAGAGGTGGAAACACAGTCAGGTTTTGTGAAGGATCCATACTTGTGGAAGAGAGGGGGCTGGCGGGGGGGTTGTTATTCTGAGGAGGAAGAGGGGGGAGGAAGGGGGTCCATATGGAGACTGAACAACGCAACGCATTGTCTCAGTGCTGCTCCCTCCATGTTTTTCAAGCTATTGAATTAGCACACACACACACACACACACACACACACACACACACACACACACACACACACACACACACACACACACACCCCCCCTCCCTCTTAGGACAAAGTACAATGTGCATTAGGACTCCTGTACAGCAAAGGATGTATTCGGTGTATATACACCACTGGTGGTGGTGAGTGAGGTCCCCCCCCAATGTAAAGCGTCTTTGAGTGTCTAGGAAAAAGCGCTATATAAATTCAATGCATTATTATTATTATTATATCAAGGTTATGATTTCCCCAGAAATACCCCCCCTTTTTTGAAAGAGGGGGACGAGAGGCATATGCTTCAAAGCCGACCTTGGAGGACAATATCCGGATATCGGGAGAAGGCAAGAAAGCTTTAGCGGCCAACAAAAGGTTCATTAAAACAAACAGCTGAGGTTGTGGAGAGCTGGATATTTTTCCTATGAGCAGGTGTTCTTCTCGTAACTTCACAGTGCTCCGGCTGTACACACTGCAGGGAGGCCCTGCAGTTCAAATAGACCATGTCAACATTCCACTGGTGGCAAAGACTCACTGATACTTGCCCCACACTCATGTTATATAAGGTTGTTGTTTTTTTCCGGCCAACTCAAAAACAAGACACATTTGGACTAAAACATCCCATTCAAAGCGGATGGCTTTGATCCTTATCTGAATACGAGCATAGCTGGTGTAAAACAAGCATTATATAGGCTGAGTGTAATAACTAACCTACGGTCAAATGTCAGTGGCCTGTGAGAGATTAATTAGAGCATCGAAGCGGGAGACTCAACTGAGCTAAGAAAGAATAAAACGTAAAATGTATAGCGTTCTATATACTGCATGAGGAGCAAAAGTAGGACATACACACACACACACACACACACACACACACACACACACACACACACACACACACACACAGATCGAGAGCGAGAGACAAAAAACAACACTGGCCTGTTTGAATGCAGGTGAATGTAAGTGCGTGCGTGCGCCTGTGTGTGTAACCCAGGGGACAGAAGGGCAGCCATGCTATGTGACACACTTACACTCCTTCATCATGCCGATGTCCACGCAGCGCTTCAGTCGGCAGGCCTGGCAGTGGCGCCGGTTGTCCTTGGTGATGGTGCAACTCCCGCTGAAGGGACAGGTGAAGGAGGCCTTGCGCTTCATGCTGCGCCTGCAGGGGGAAAACGGCTGTCATTGTGCCTGGTCGTCAAGGCCCTGAATCAACATTACTTCCTGTTGATCTTAGAACACCTCTTTGATTTTTGTGTCGCCTTCGCAAGTGTTCAGATTTATCGTGGGAACACTTTTACTCGTCGTGTTTGACTCCAATATCCTTGTGTAATAGTGTGTCCATTGAGTGATTGGGCATGCAAGTGAAACACGTGAGGCACAGCTGGCTTTTGTTTTTTTCTGACATCTGTACGAAAAGGGCAATGAAAATGAGGACGAATTAGGGCAAGGGTGAGGGTACGAGATGCAATAGATTTGCTTCTTTACCCTTACCACTTTTGCTTGACTAAGCAATGACTCTAAAAAAATAAGGCTGACTCAATCGCTAAATCGCCAATAAAGACGAAAGTTAGGAGCAGGCTCAGTGGGTGTGTGTGTATCTACGTAGATCCGTGTGTGACAACAGACTGTGGAACACCTTGTGTAGCAGAGCTCATCCGTCAGCCACGACACACCTCAGGTGTAAGTATGTAATCAAGGCCGATCTAGCTAAACATCAGTACACTTCAAACCCTGAGTGCAGTCCCAAAGCACAAACATGGATTTGTGCCAAAAAGCACAGGGGGGAAATGACGAGAGTCCCGCCAAGAAGACATGTAATGTGTGATCATTTATCCTGGAAACATGTGCTTCTGCACGCACCTGCACACACAAGCAAAGCGTGCGCACACACACACACACGCACACGCAGTTCAAGACAAGGGCCAAGTGAGGGATGAGTGGGGAGATTATAAAACATCCCCTTTTTTTTTTTATCTCCTGCTGACTGTCAACACTGCGGAGAAGTGCGCATGCAGGCATAGTGCACACCTCACAACTTACACTCGGTAATCCCTTACCATGGGGGTGTTCATTAGCAGAGTACCTGTGATGTGTCCACAATATCCCGCGAAGTGATTTTGATTTGGCCGAGGTTTGCGTGATATTGACGGATCACTCGTCCATAAGTGTGAAATATATGGGCTGATGATGTGGATGTTTGGAGTGTTAAAGTTGCCCGTCGCTGTTCTTTGGTAGAACTGTAGGTGGCATTTTGAGTCTTGTGTGAATTGGGTCGTAGCGCTGGACGATAAATCCATATTTATAGTTATCGCGATAAAACCTGCCGCCATAACCGGGATATGTTTTAGAAATACATTTCTGATATTTGTGATATCAATCACTGAGTCTATGCAGCGGCCTGGGTCGGTTCAAGGCGTTCGAGTAAACAGGCCATGACCTCTAAAATGTTTGAGAGACCTTTGAAACCAGGCATTTGATGTGATGGGAATCACAGGAGTTGTTTTTGATTTATTTAGTGTTTAACATAAAGCCATGTTGGTTCGGTTTAATGTTTTTCACCTATTCGTTCTGCTAATAAATAGAAGATTATAAACCACGATACATCAATTGGATTGCTATGGTTGCGCGGTCCTTGATATGCATGCATGCGCTAGATTAACACATGTATGCAATTGCTTTACCAATGACGGCCACATGTTCAGGTACACTAAGGGTCCTTTGTATTGTGTCACGTATATATTGACCAAATGATGGTGTACAGTGCTGCTGCCCTTTTACCTGGCAGGTATAAACCATTAGCGGTGTAATCTCATCTCATAATGCATCTATTTATTCACTTTCAGGGCCTGAATATCTGTCTAATGTCCGCCATCTTTCCAACTTTAAAAAGCCACTTTCAAACGACATGAGCTGCTTTTCAGGATTTGTGATGATTTGAAGGCATCACCATCGCAGCAGCGATACGCAGACTTAGACTTAGCCAAAATACAGATCAACATAACGTAAAATATATTTATAAGATGTTGTCAAAATGACTCTAAAACCAGTGCATGTTTACGCCCCCGTTGTGTGGCGGTGTAGTTCTGCTCCCGGCCATCCATGTGGCATACTTCTGCAACCCAGCCTACCTGAAGAAGCCCTTGCAGCCCTCACAGGTCATGGCGTTGAAGTGGAAGCCTGTGGCCTTGTCTCCACACACACCGCAGATGCGCGGCACATTCCTGTCAAACTCATCAGGGGCCAGAGTGGAGGTGCTCACAGCCGTGGATTCCATCACTAGAAGGAGGAAGGAAGGATATGAGAAACGTGTTCAGAAAAATAAATGACAACGGGGGAGAGGATAACGCTTAAACCTTCGGCATGAGTGTGTTTAGTCTTGGATGCGGTTGTTGGTTCACGTTAATAATAAAACCTTAACAGTAACACTTATCACTGTTATTCAAGTGAGCTAGAACCTCAAATGAGAACTTGTTTCTCTGTTTTTTGTTCTGAGTAGAGGATGCAGGCTGTTGTTTTCTGATACATTTTTAAACATTTCAAATAACATTTTCATAAATCACAAGATCAGATTTCATAGGAAACAAAAAGACATTCCGTGCACTAGGTGGTTTGCTGAACCTGTGGTTCTGCTTACTTCACTTAAGACGTTTCTAGTAAACAACCCTTAAACTATAATCCCAATTGCACAACAGAGCAGGTTATGAAAATCTTTTGGAAATTCCTCAAAATTAGGAGAATTACAAAGTACGAAGCAGCGCTCCAATAATAAACCATAAGGACATGTCCAGGGCCGGGTCCATGTTCAATAAAACCCAGGCAAAATGATCATCTCTGGAACATATATTTTGTACATGTTGAAAGGTAACTACTGTTGTTTTTTATTTACATCTGTATATCCCCAGTAGGTTTCAATAAATGCACTCTGCATGTTCCAGCGACTTCAGACATGGTGACAAGTTATGTTCAGATCCAGATAAAACCCAGCCTCGCTCCTGCTCTTTTGAGGGCCGTATTGATTTGACCTGTTCTGACTTGTACCATTATTGTTGGCTTGTCGTAAACTCATACCTTCCCCCATGAAGGCTCCACACCGCTCTTGTTTGTGCTGTTTTGTCTCATACACGCATACTGAGTGCTAATATTGTAGATTTCATCACCACTTTGTATTCAAATCACACAAACGCTGTTGTCAAAGCACCACTCCGGAGTGGGAGGCACCAAACAGCAGCAGCACATGAAAACACAACACGCCATCTCTCCGTTCCCCACCGGGTTCTGGGGTCTACTTGTGGACAGCCCAGTCCACAGTCCACTCAGAGAGGTGAACTAAAAGTCTGCTGTTTTCTATCCCTAGGGAGCAGAGCAACATGAGTCAAGTGGAAAAAAGCCTTGTGTCCCATTCCAACACGCTGGATCTAGGTTACATTTGATTACATTGTGGATCATGTATCTATTTCACTTAAGAGTCTTGCGAGGGAGAGAAAAAGACATGTCACCACAAGGCTGGGATACATATAAACAAACAACTGTCCTTTTCTACAACGTCTCTTTCTCTTCCCTTTCTTTGCACAGCCATTGTAGTGGGAGAGGACAGTTGGAGACGGTGTGTGTGGGGGGATAGGGAGAGAGAGCGAGAGAGGTAGAACCATGAACAATCTCAACAAACTCACCAATCACAACAAATCAGGTACAAACAATGGTCTCTTTCTCTTCCCTTTCTTTGCACAGCCATTGTAGTGGGAGAAGACAGTTGTAGATGGTGGGGATAGGGAGAGAGAACGAGAGAGCTGGAACCAATAGCAATCTCAACAAACTCACCAATCACAACAAATCAGGTAAAGACTCAGCTGAATAATTTAAATAGTTTGACACACCAATCCATCATTCACTTCTAATTAAAAGTGGAAAAGAAATGTCAGCCAGCCATTTCCAAAGTTACAAAAACATTATATTTGAAACCTATATTCCTACAACCCCCTCGACCCAGGTGTCCCCTGGTTTTCTGAATATGCATTTCTGTTTCTTACGATTTTAAAGAGAAAATGGACACTTTTTGCATTCACCAACTGGTCTCCAATAATAATCATATCTGTGGTCTTAGATGTTCCTCACCAGAGAGGTTGGCCAACTGAGATAAAACTGTATATCCATCTCAAAGTGTCTCATTATAAGCACTTTATGATCTGGGGAGTGCTTACTGACAACTGCTGTCATCTGAGGCTAGAGAACCTTTTCACAGACAGTGTGATTTGCTTGAGCACACGTCATTTGATTCTGATATTGAAGGCGCCAAAATGGCAGCGCTGTGACCGCTAGTTCCAACTAGCGAAATCAGGCTGCAGATAGAAGAATAGAGGCACAATTCACAAATTACCTTTAGCATACATTAAATTCATTTTGTTGATTCTTAAAACTTAACTGAATGCAAAATCGAATTCCATATTTCCAAAAAGTGGAATAGCAAGAGTGTCGTTCCAACAGTATTGAATATTACCTTCGGTGTTGGTGAATATCCTGGTATACTGTAATAACACAATAATGCCCAAGATTAATCGCTAGTCAATTACTCAAACATGCCTAGAAGCCTTACACTGGATCTGCTAATGGTTATATTATGTTTGAAACATGATTGGGAACAGGGTGATTTGCATGCTTTCAGCCTCTGGAAGAAGAGAGCGTAACAGATGCTGCCAGACGCGCTTTCACTTAATTAAAGAAGACACTATTTTTCTACTAAACTATAAATCTCCATGTTTTGGGGTGAGGTTTTAACCGTTATAAAGAAATGGATACTCAACAGGAACCTTGTTAACAAAAAAAAGATTCTAAGTATCGATCAGAACCTCCCCCCCTTCTGATTTGGTCCCATCAATCACCCCCTCGAAGCAAGCAGTGTGGGCACATTGATTAGAAGACAGCTAGAGGCAATGCGTCTACATTACGCGCGCGCGCGCACACACACACACACACACACACACACACACACACACACACACACACACACACACACACACACACACACACACACACACACACACACACACACACACACACACCAGCACTCGTTGATCCAGATACATATAACATTTTAATGGTGCTGGTTAAGAAGTGAAATGCGGACATTGTTCTCTTAAAAAGTAAAATGCAAGGGTTTATGCGTGCTGATTCGCCAACGGCTGATGTCATCACGGCAGTGACTAGGGGCGGGAAAAATAATCGATTCTTCGATGCATCGCGATTCTCGCTAGAGCGAGTCTGTCTCGATGCAAAAAAAATAAATAATCGGAATTAAAAAAATAAAATAAATTGTCTTGACACGATTGTGATTCAGCCTACGCATAGCATGCGTGCTAACTCACAGCCAGACACAAGAACTCCTTCTAATTCAAGAGCAGCTTTTCCTTTAATGACATAGAAAAGTAGCCTGGCACCGCCCACCTACCTACTTTCCGCTCAATTTTCATTTCACTTCAGTACTAGGTCTGGGTCTGCTTAATGTAAATGTGTTCCATGTAAACCAGATTTCTGGCGGTCCAATCAGCGAACAGAGAGAGTGGCTGAGAACGATGACGTCTAGGTCGCGCGCCAGTTTCAGTTGTAGTCAGAGGAAGACAATGGAGAAGGATGAGAGAAGCTATTCGGTCTGTTGTGGGATCGCTGCCAAAAATCAATCAATTAAACCCGGAGCAAGAACAAGCTTTGCAGAGTTTTGTTGGTGGCAATGATGTTGTGGCGCCTCTCCCCACCGGGTTCGCTAAAAGTTTGCTTTTCCAGTTGGCTCCGTTAGTGGTGAAGGAGCCGGTCCCGTCGCATGACATACGTCACGACCAAACGCTATGCGATTGGTTATGGCAGATCCAGAGTGGCACTGGGCAGGTCCAATCATTTTAAAACTTCTACAGACACCCGCCTCCAAGTGAGTGAACGTTTGTCAATTGAGCAGTTCCAGACCTTCTGTACAAATGAAATGAAGTACGATGGTCTGGTAGGACCAGGCTAATAGAAAAGAAAGATTAGAAATAAAATAAAACTGAAACCTATTTTTAGCATGCTTCCATATTGTGTTATAATGCAAGCTGCATTGATTATTGCATTTTTCATAGAAAGTCATATTTGTGACAAAAGCTTTCATCTCTTTCTCTCTCTATGAAATATTAGATAAGTCTGTTGATGTCATTAATGATCATCACAAAAGTAGGAAGTGATTAGCAAACTCTGAGTAGCAAACCCAGATGTAAATATATTTTTGAAAATCACGCATGGAAATGTACATAAAAAAATTGTTGCATCGAGATTCATCGATAATTGCTTCAGAATCGAATCGTTGACCTCATAATCGGAATCGAATCGTGAGGTGCCAAGAGATTCCCACCCCTAGTAGTGACCCGCGCTTCAGCCCTCTTGTGCTTTGGACAGATGATGGGTGTGCCATTGTTTTGAAAATGTCTTGACGAACAAATCTTGGGACTTTTCCACCACATTTACAACACAGAGCAAAGCTCACCTTTTCTTCACTCCACCCAACCGCTTGGATTATGCTCACCTCTCTAGGAGGGCAGAGGTAAAGCACACAGATTTGGGTCAAGGGTCACGAGTGACAAAACATCACCCTTGGCCCCAAATGGGAGACATTTTAGCAGGGCCGAGATTTGATGACTTAATAACCAGATAATACTAGGGAATAAATGGCCACAGGTCAATCATCAATGAATCACACACCTAGCGTAGAAAGAAAAGCATATTAGCAAAGAGCAACGGCTGTATAACAACGTTGAGATAGGGCTGATCTACTCACACGTTGAGATAAGGCCAGCCAACTATTTACTGAGAGATAACACTTTCCATCCAGGTAATTTAACATCAATGGTTTAGCTTAAGCGATCAATCAGACGAACCCTCGACTTAAGGGCCCAAAATAAACCATCATGCGGGTTAGTGATGTATTTCGATTTTTCACAAAAGCCCTAAAAATGTGTGGGCTACCGTCCAAAACAGGACATTAGCAATGCAAACAGGATGATCGAATGGAATTTCTATTTTTTTCCTTTGGTTGCGCTTTAACTAGTTTCCTGTTTCCTGTTTCCACCACCAGGTTGCAGCTTCTTAGAAGCACAGTTTCACATTTCATGGGAAAGAAATTTCTACCTAGAAACAACAAACACTCCTCAGTTGATCTCAAATACAGTATTGTAAGAAGGAGGCCTTCCGGAACCCTGCTGAGACGCGGGGATGTAGCATTCACCACACACACACACACACACACACACACACACACACACACACACACACACACACACACACACACACACACACACACACACACACACACACACACACACACACACACACACACACACACTGAGTTTTGAGAACTATTATGCAGTCCTTCCAGGATTTCGTGGGCCATTTTTGAGAATGTTGCGGCCTAAAATGCCTAATGTTGCGTGAGCTTGTCCAAAAAGTTGCGATGAAAGTTGCAGCTTTTTCAATGTTTTTGTTGCGATTACAGTGCGAGAGAAAGTGAAAGTTGCGATAAAAGTTGTGATTTTCCTGATGTTATTACTGCAATTTTCCCAGAGTAATTTGTTAAATATTAAGTTATTACTGAAAGAAACATTAATTAAAAGAACAAAAACACTGAGAAATGGTCCTATGAATAATTGGTTCTTGATTCTTTCTGCGCTAGCAATTGACTTGGATGCAACAGCCTGTGTCATAGTGATCTGACTCGTCGTCTGACGTCCTGCCTGCAGTTCTGTAGTTGTTTCGCGGTGGCAAAATGCTTATCAATGGAAGATTTCCGCTTATGTTCCACCACAATATTGCATGCAGTGCAAAATAATTTTCCCCCGCTTTCATGTAGAATACCAGGATAGTGCTTTTACAATTTACAATTAGGGCATCTAGCAGACGCTTTTATCCAAAGCGTTCAATACACACATTGACACAACGACGGCAGAGTCAACCATGCAAGGCGACAGCCAGCTTGTCAGGAGCAGTTAGGGTTAAGTGTGTTGCTCAGGGACACATCAACACTCAGCTATGAGGAGCTGGGGATTGAACTAGCACCCTTTCGGTTACAAGACAACTGCTCTACCTCCTGAGCTAAGTGGACCTCTTTTCGTGAGTTCTGCAGTTATTTTTTGTCTGCAATTGTGAAACGTCGGATGCGCACATACTGCATGAATGATAGAATCGCTTGAAGAAGTAAGGCAAAAGGTAGTTTGTCGACGTCAGTTCAAGACGACACCACTGATTGGTCAAATTTGCGGGAAAGTTGAGGTGGTTCGTTAAAATTGCGACACAGCACTCAATTCGTGTTGACTGTTTGATGTTGTGTTGAAGTTGCAACTCGCAACATCGCGAAATCCTGGAGGGTCTGATTATGGAAGCCTGACTTTGAAACCAACCAGTGTGGCTACACTGGTTGGTTTCACGTCACACAATAAAGCTGCACGTCACACAATAAAGCTATATTTCACTGTTCATGATACAATTGACGGACACACTTAGCGAGTTAGTATTCGCTAACAGCACACACCAAGATAATAAATATCAACTGATATAAAAATAAATCTATGGTTAATCCCGGGAGATCATTGCAGCCCCTGACAGACCATTGCACTAAATGCATAATACCATACAGAGGAGGCTCTAAATAATGCATTAAGTTATTAGACTCATTCCAGTCGGTGGCACGCTAGGCCATGCAAGCATTTTGGATACACAGGTATTGTGTACGGGTTTCCAGCGGCAACAATCAATCAGGACTGTTATTGCATTCGACACACACACACACAAAAAAAACACACACACCACAAAACACACACAAGCACAAATACACACATACACACCAGTGGAGGCTTCTCCATTGAGGAGAGGGAGGAATATCCTCCCTAACATTGTTGAGAATAAAAAATGTAGATTGCCCAGACTATTGTAATGAATTAATGCCCTTAAATACGACTACTTTATTGCCTTTGAATATATAATGTTCGTTTCCCTGGGTAAAGGGACATTAGCACCCCCTATCGCCTATTGACAATTACTTCAGGGAGGAACGTCCTCCCTCCGCCTCCGTTGACTCCCATTAATTTCCCCGAAAGTACTGGCGGCCGGTGGATAACATGGGTTTCAATGGGAGAGAGGAGGAAAATCCTCCTCTGAGTGGGTGGGACCTTAAGGGGTCTGATTCGCGCAAAAATCTATCCGTCTGCGCTATGAACCAATAAGCAGGATCCCTGGACGTTGAGCAGTGTTGCCAGATTGGTCTGATTTCCCACCCAATTGGGCTACTTTTAACCATGTTAAGCTGTGACAATTATCTTTGGGCGGGAAATCTGCCCAATCTGGCAACGCTATCGATAACAAACCCGGTCTGCATTGCCGCGGTGCTCAGTCGAGACGCAGAGCTAGTGAAATCTGCGATAGCGAGATCCTAAATGAACAATGGAAACATTGGAAACGGAGGACATTGTCCTCGTAACGTCTTATTACAAAAATCATTCCATTCATTCAGTTACAGTGCTAAGTTAGCGACCAATGAAAGAGGTAGACCACTTCCCAAAATCAAGGTCACCAGAAGTAATGGCAACGTCAGTGTTGTGAGTGCTACATGGTTTGCTAGGTACGCATGGCTTACTGGTAGCATTACAAGCAATCGACTTTATTGCTGGCCTTGTTTGCTTATGAATAATAGCAAATCTCCAACGTGGGCTGTTCATGGTTTCACTGATGTTGTCTTCGCAACGCAAACAGCAAGGAGGATTGACCTGTTCATAAATGAAGTCCCTCAATCTGAATAGTTAGGCTTACAGCCCATGTTAATAGTTTTGAAATAATGTTCTTGTTGTTCTTTTACTAGTTTGTTACTCTGACCGCTCTGTTTGATTTTGTGGAAAGGGTGTTAGTGAATGATTCAGAGCATGATGCATTTTAAATGGCATCACTTTGGTTCTTGAGTCTTTTCTTAAAACAATTGTAACTGAAAATAAACATAGCTAAATAACTTCAGTCAGTGAGGGCAAAAATAGGCCCAATGATAGGCCCAGATTTTTTTATTTACTTTTACAAATCAATAGTAGGCCTGATTTGACTAATATGCTTTGCATCATCCTTTCCTTCTCAAATGACGGTGTTGCCACTGGTGGCTTTGTATACATTTTATTCACATAACTCCCTCCCTGCTATTTTGTAGTTCACCAAAACACCCTGAAACAACTTGAGTCTCACATTTTTATGCCACCATACACCAACAGTGCAAGCAGGCCAATGGCAACCAAGCGCGCAGTCCTTCCTCCCTCACTTTAAAAACCACCAGCCGCCACTGATACACACACACACAGAGACAATTCACTGTTCACAAAGCCACTTCTGAATGCACTAAATAAAAAATGTCAGGCTTAGATGCAGTGTCAAAAAAACATCCAAGGGAACAGCAACAGCAATGCTGTTTGTGATTAGTTTACAGCGTTCCTGCACCATAATGGTTAACCAATGTGGATCTGGGCCTCATCCAACTGGCTCTCAAGTAGTTTTGCTATGAATCATCATAACATTCCATCATCAGGAAGATTTCTAACTGGAGTCTAAGAGGAAACCTCACCAGGAGCTTTTCTAAATTCTAAATCGAACAATAACAAGGTATATGGACCCCCTCCGTCCACTAAATGACTGATGATCTTATAGTGCAGTTTATAATGTTTGTCACATATGTAATTATTGTTAATTAACAATTAACATTTGAGATTGAGAAGGTCCACCCAGGGAGACACTTGCCATGTATGAAGGGCAAAACACGAGGCCAGTGAGGTAAGGGATGTGTGTGTGACAACTTTGCACTAGGATGTCACACTGACACATATAGGGGCTGACAGTCTGACGATGGCCCTGGATCGGGGCTAAATCTAGGCCGTGGAAGTAGGGGGAGGGGCAGCGTGGAAAGACCGTGCCGGATCTGGAGAGAACCTCACTTAAAAGAGGGGCAAACTGTTGTGATTAAGTCGATTCATGTTACCTTGCACAGATAAATGTTGCTGCTTATTTTAAGGGAATTCAAAATATCTCTTTTTCAAATACCGAGGTTTTTACCCAAACCGGAAGTTATATCCTAGAAATATCTTACGTCATATGCACATCTAGTCACGGTTCTGGTCCATAAGCTCCCTCTTGTCACATTAACAGAAATATTTACAGTTCACTGTCATCTATTTTCGTTTTAAACATCCACCAAGACGGCCTTAAACATCAGAATCAACTAGATCTTTAAAGTGTTTACCCAGGGTGAATTACAGCATGTACTTTTAAAACATACCACAGATTTTTCAAACCAACATAAAATGATTCTGGAATAACGGCCTGCTGTAACATTATGCGTGGATGATCTTTGCCCCTTTATGGTAAAAAACTATGCAATGCATGATCTCAAGTTAAATATTTCAATAGCACATCGCGATCACCATACAGACAATTCAGCCGAGCCTTTTACATCTGCCCTCTGAATGGCCCCTCGCAACTGGTGAGCAGATAGGAAGCCCGAGCCCACAGGAGGGGAAGAGAGATGAGAGAGAGTAGGAGACAGAGATGAGCGGGCGGGGAGACATAGACAGACACACAGAAAAAAAAACAGAGAGGCACACAGAGACACACGGAGAGACACAGAGACTGAGGACCGAGACAGAAGGAGAGGAACAGGGGGGAGGCGGAGGATAAACTGGAAAACATGCCGAGTTACAATAAAACGATGAAGGACATGATTATGGACGTATATAAAGCATGAAGCTGACGGAGGGGAGAGGAGGCAGACGATCTCTTCAAGGCGGTGACATTCTGCGCCACAAAGCCCCAGGGTGCCCGTAGCTGCTACGGATACACTGGGCCGGAGCGGGACCGTTCAGTGATCCGACCCGTTCCTCATAAGGCTGTGTGTTGGGACCTACAGGAAATCTTTGTTTGTGACCAAAAAACAAGCTTCAGGGTAAAAACAAAGAACGGGATGGCGAAAGCCTTCTTTTCATCGCCTTAAGTGTTGCCACATCGTGTTTATGCATGCATACGTCCCTGTGTCCTTCAACAGCATGTGTGTGTGCTTTGTCATGCGATGCTTGAGCATGTGACAAGACAGGGAGGGTGCGTCACCGCGTATAGGATGTTGATGGAGCGCGAGGCAGGCCCCCTTTTTTCCAAGCACTCGCTGATCCGGTCATTGTATGCACAGGAAATTCATTGGTCCAGGGCATAGCATGAAGAGGAGGTGGGAGGGGAAGGGGGGAGGAACTTGCAGCATGTGAGGGCTACCACCCACCTCCCCTCCACACTCACGCTATGAGTCATCAGGTCAAAGGTCACACAGCCTAATAATGAATGCTGAGGTTGACTTGTCCCAAAACAGGGGAGCTGCCACAAAAAAAAGGTACGTTGTGTAGGAATTAATGTGTGTGTCGGCGTGCTACTGAAGCCTCACGTGAGAGACGGAGCTCGGCTCTCTGTAATCAGGAGACGGAAGGAGGCGAATGATGGTAAATAGACTGACTGAGGGAGTGGTGGTGGAAGATGAACAGGAGATGGGCCCTGGTGTAATTATCTACCGAAAACCACACGACTAACTGCAGCATGTCATTTTTAGTGGGTGGTGAGAGCTGAAGGATTAAGATGTTTTTTCTTCTTCTTCTTCTTCTTCTTTGCCATAGTTCTGGCGAAGGGCAGGGGAGTTTCCCTTTTTAAGCTACAGCACCAAGCAAGAAGCGAAAGGATGAGCAGGTTTTACTTAGCATGCGGTGGGACTCGGTGATTCATCTTTTCCTCTGCTGATTTATTCATTTCTAGGGTTTAAAATGACATGCATGAGCCCCGCAGCCGAGGTTGGACACCACAGCTCCATCCTGGTCAGGTTTAAGGACACACAGCGCAGGCGCCCAACAAACAGAGTCCCAACGACTTGCCCTTGTTTACTCCACCTTGCATGACATGTCAATCAGTGGTAATTATTAACTATGAGGTTCAAACTTCGAGGAGTGCGTCTCTTTGGTGTAGTGTAACTCGCCCTCTTACCCTGCTATGCTGTCATGCTGTTGCAGGGATTATTTCTCACTGCATTGCAAGAGTGGTCTCTGCCAGGGGAACAATCCCGCTACATTGGTGGCGCTTTTCACTATTTTACATTTGCGTACAACATTCGTACACCAGTACGAATATGCTGTGTGTGATTACAAAACAGTGAAGTGGTCATTGGTTTCCCTTGTCAGGTCGATGCAACAGAGAAGCACGAGACAAACGTGTGTAGCTCTGGAACGAAGCCCAGACGTAAGACTGACTCCATCGAATCAATGTCAATATAAAAGGAGAGTATAAAGTACGGCCACCGTCCAGCAAGCATGATTAAACGATGCACCTCGTAATCACGCATCCAAATTAATGTGTTTTGTTTGCGTCCTGGTGTCGAGACGTATAGGATAGAAAACAAGAGGAGGACCCAGACAGCATTTCAGGGAGGAATTAATTTAACTGCATGCAGACAGGCAGAGAAGAGAAGGAAAGCGCAGAGAGGGAGAAAAAACCCTCTGGCATCACATCCTAAGAATGCTAGCAATGGGCTTACAAACCACATCCCAACACACTAGTCTTAGCGCCGGAATCATATCCAGAACCAGAACAGCCCAGGGAAAAAAGGAACGGTCGTTGAACGCCCGAATTAGAGAGAGGGGGCCCACTCCGAGGGTCCAATGAGCCTCCCCCTGCCACATCACATGACGCAATTCTACAATCGGCTTGGAAACAGAAACACACTGCCAACATTTTCTCAGCAGCCCCCAACCCCCCCAACCCCCAAAAAAAGGAGCGAGAGAACGATAAAAGGAAGATAGAGAAAGAGAGGGAAATGGAGAGAGAGAAGGATATAAAAAAAGTCCATGTGTTTTACTGCATACCTCTGGCTGGGTCACAACGAGTACAGCAAAGACATAAAACAAATCAGACCTGGAATGACCCAGGCTGCGGCGAGAACTGAGCTCCACTGGAAATACACTGGGGTCTGCCACAGCAAGGCCCACAGAGCGGCAGGCGGGCTCAACGTGAAGTCACGTTAAACATGGGGATGTTTAGGGGGCCAACGTTAACGTCTGAACGAGTGCTTGTCATGAAACCATACACAATTACAGAAATATTGTCGTTGAACATAGTTTTAGTGTTTCAGAATTGAGTCACATCGTATAAATAGATTTCATATTATGTTGATGTGTATTTTGGTAAAGTTTTAAAGCAGGATGTATGATTAAATAGTCCTAAATACATCCATAATCGCTGCATATTGTTGTTTTACATGTTCAGACCAATGTTTGATAAGTTTTACAATAATGATTCTCCCCTACTAGGAACGTCCCAACATCAAACCGAAAGTGCATCGCAGCATAGCGTTGTTCTGGTGGCGTATTAAGATAAACATAAACATCAACAGCAGTTTATGAACTTCGAAAGTGTTATTTTTTTAGGTTCTAAAGACATTGGGTATTCAACCGATATTCCCCTTCTGAACTGATTCACAGAGAACTAACATTTGGCACCAAAAGACACGATCATCACCATCATCAAAATAACTTCTGTGTGTCTAGCATTGCAGACCTGCTGAGGAGCATTCAGACATAGCACTCCTCTCTATTTCAACACAACAGGCGAATAACAAAGTTCCGTGCCCTAAACAACAGCCTAAGTAAAACCTGATCAAACTGGATATGTCTCATGTTCACAATGTTCCCAATGGATATTACATTAAAATCGCAGTTTAGTGTATCCCGCCATCTCAGTAGAGTTCCTGTTTGGCTGTGAAGCCCATAGAATGCAAAAAAACTACACTTAATACTGAAAAGGCTCCTATAAAATTAGAATCTATTATTTCACAATTCTCTGGATGAAACAACTGCAAATACATGGCGACCATAGAAAGAGGAAAAATAAATAACATAATGACAGCAAGAGAAAACCTGGACCTTGTATTGACCGAGCAAACAAAGTGATATTTCATTACAACTAAACAACTGGACAACTCTATCTCTTTAAACATCCCCTCCAGCTCCCTCTCTCTGCATGGTCCCTCCCTGCATCTCAAACGCCCCAACTCTGGCTCTTTTCTGCGATCACAGGGCACATGTTCCAGCAGCAGTTATAGCACATGACAAAGTGACCTGTGCCCCACACAGGATGGTCTAAACTAGTGATCGGGAGGAGGAGTGCAGGGAGGTGGGGGTCCTATGTCCCGTGTCCAACCCTATGGTCTCTCCAACACTAACTCCCCTGCCCTGGCCCCACTACCAGCCTGCAGAGGGGGGTGAAGAGAGAGAGAGAGAGAGAGAGAGAGAGAGAGAGAGAGAGAGAGAGAGAGAGAGAGAGAGAGAGAGAGAGAGAGAGAGAGAGAGAGAGAGAGAGAGAGAGAGAGAGAGAGAGAGAGAGAGAGAGAGAGAGAGAGAGAGAGAGACCGACCTCCCCCCTTTACAGTGGGCCCCTTGCTGGACTCTGGAGAGGGGAAAGAGACGAGGCAGGGAGAGGCCCACTGAAACACACACACCTTCCAAACGACTTGTCTATGTCTATACAGAATTACACAGCGAATAAGTGTTCTCGTAAACACACACACTTATGCACACATACAAACTGGACAGGGCCGGACAAAAAACAGACATGTGGCTGAGGTGGGTCAAAATTTACTTAAGCAGAGTCAGTTACATAATTTCCACCCAAAAACTGCCTGTCCGCTCATCCACACCCCCTCACATTTTTGTATGATTGGAACATTTTTAAATTAAAATTAAATAAAAGCATATTTTTAAATACTTTTGAAAAATTATTTACATGTGAAACAGTTGGATTTTAATTCCACAGAACAATGTTTTTCAAATGATGACTTAGAGTTGTTATGTGTGGATTTAAAATCAGCTGTTAAAAAACAAAATATTGGTAATTTGTGTGGTACAAGAGGGCCTCATTCTGCATGACTTTGTTTCCACACATCAAACATTACCTGAATTGTTTGCCCAAGTAACCATCCACCATGACATGGAAATGCGAGACCGTCGGTTATAAGTGGGAATTTAACACTTCATTAGTCCCAAAGCACTGAACATATCTAGCAAATGGCGTACTTACGGATGGAACCACATACAACAGGCCAATGCAGTAACATACAGCGGCCTCTTTCTATAGGGTAACATGCTAGCGGAAGCAACCAATTACTGCCGTCACAAAAGGGGGAGTCAGAGTGATTGTATAGGAGACGTAATGGACTGTACCATTGGTACCACACTGCTCCGTAAACAACCTGCCATTGTGTCAGACTTTAGTCCTATTTTGAACCAAAACTAGTTTACAGATTCTGCTGTTTTGGTGCAGTTAGTAAACTTAAATTATATAGGCCTATGTATGCATAAAATGAGGCAAATAATACTTGAGATCTTTACAAGCATTTTTTCTGACCTACACGTGATCCCATTTGTGTTCCTAATAAGTTGACAAGCGGAAAACAATCTTGAACTTATTTTCCTTTCCTGTTTCCAGAAGCTGAGTTATTTAAAATATATTTAAGATGAAAAAGGTCGGCAATCCGTTAATGGATGGAAGTCAACGATGCAGAGATCATCCACTGATAGCACAGTTCCACGTGTACGATTCGTTTCCACGTTTTAATGAAAATACAAATTGCTCTGAAAGTGCACTTTCGAGAGATAAGTGCTATCTACCTTTATAACAGTAATTGCTTCTGGTGAATAGATTGTGTTAGATAAACACATTGTACACACTATTATTGCATCCAGAATTAATAAGGGCATTATATGACTAATATGGACATTTGTATTATGTTTGAATAAAACGGCTGAAACCGTGGCTTAGTTTAAGGTTATGTAAAAAAAAAAAAAATTGATTGAATAATGGCAAAATCCCAATAGTACTCAGACAAACCATATCAACAACAACAACCCGGACTCTGGGTATCAACAACAACAACAACAACAACAACAAAACTACAATTTCAAGTTGGACAATAGTAATTCCTTCTGGCGCTCGGTTCTTTAGGAATTAAAGTAACCTAACTTTTTTTTTTTTTAAATTCAGGAAACTTTTAAGATTTCAAGAAACTCAACCTTGTCAACTTTACCTAGGCTATAGATTGCTCTCTGTGGCGGTGGTTAACATGTACAATTGAACAGAGGATCAATCAACTAAAACACAAACCGGACGACATTTTGCCACTGAACGGCTGTCCAACAGATTCGGTGCAAAGCAATATAATTGTTATAAACTGTATTAATCAGCCCTGATTGTCCGTTAACATCAAGCACATTCTTAACAACAGAATAAATAGATAAGGTATGTAGCCTAGTTTGTACAATCACATGTATTACATGTAACAGAAAAAACGACTCACCTTATGTTGTTGCATGCCCTTTTATCCAAAGTAAGACTTGAAACCTTTCTTCTACAGTTTATTCCGAGTTGTTAATCCTGTTCAATACAAAAGCAAAACGGTATGTCGCAAGTCACTGAGAGGGCCTTTAAGCCTTCTGCTTAAACTGTGGTTGTTGTTTACACAACACCAACAATCTCCACACACACAACCTCAACACCTGACAGAACCAGAGTTTACCAAACAACAGACCCATCGCATCGCTTCTTCCACCTCATTTCAGTGCCGTACAGCCAGATCCACCCCACGCGTGTTGTTCAGCAGAAATACTACTTTCACATTCCTTCTGTGCATGCGAGTTTCATACCTCAGCTCAACTTTTCCCATCCACACTGACTTGCTCTTATTCTCTCCCCCTCGCTCGTTGCCGTCAATCTCGGGCAAAGTAATCCCCCTCCGCCTCCATGTTGTTTTGCTTCGTTATAGCGAGATCAGGTAAGTGTTGAGACCGCGTTGCATAAAACTCGGGACTGAGAAGAACACGTCAAACTCGCACGCCCTTCCGACGAGTCCAAACGTTGGCTCGCAGAAGAAGCGATAGCTTGCGTGGCTAGCTGGCTGGTTAACCCTAAAACAGGCTATCAAGTTGAAGCGCCTCATTCACTGTTTTCATGCCACATGCGTCGAAATCGAGGCGTGCGTATTAACGGGGGGTGGAATAAAAAAGAGACGCAACTCAGCAATTACATACATGCACAACGTAAAATAGGATAATTATATTACCGATAGACTGACGAGAAATATTCCTTCTTCAGACCCTAAATAGATGGCCATTACTTTTTGTGATGCCCCGCCCCTGTTCTGAACCTCTACGGGAAAGGGGGATTTCCCCCAGCCCCTGCGTTAGCCAATCAGCGAAGGGATCGGTGTGTATCCCGTGTTTTGGTTGGTGACATTTCATACCAGGATGGCTACGCTTGGTCAAATCCAATGCTCGTAACATGTGGATCGGCTCCCCCCTCCCCCAAAACAGGGGTGTGTCATGACGTCAGAGGGAGCGAAGAGGTAAACAACTTGGACCGCGTGAGGTTTAAAGCAACATTGTTTCATTCGATGTTATGCTTTATAGATTCACGACGACGCGGTCGCGTGTAGCGTCGTGGCGTTATGCTCTCGCGTAAAGGCATAGGGCTGAGAAATGACGCAGTTTGGAGGTCCGAGGGGTTATATAGGCTTCGGTTTCTGTAGTAGCACATAGCTGTGCCTTTGTTTTATGGCCACGTTGTTACGAGACTCCCTTCTACATAGATTACCTAAACGCATATTTGTAACGCTGTTGATAATAAACAGCTGTTAAAAAAAAGATATATCTATGTATATTAAACCCCAATACGCCACTCCTCAATTATATGACAAGTTGTTTATTTCGATCCTCCATAAAAAACCTTGTACAATTGTGTGCAATGAAGCCTTTGCTTTTGAGGGGTGTGTCCACTCTGCAGTACAGTTGTAGGATGTGGACAGCAATGCTGCTGCTGCTACTGCATGGCGTGGTGTTTAGATCTGCAATGGATGAGATACACCAGAGAATCCCCTTGAAAGCGGAACGATTGCACAACAGTCACATTCTGACTTGACATTATATCTATCTATCATTAAAACGTCTTGAATTCAATATCGCCCCACATTCCACGTGAGGTGTTTTTTTGTGGTTTGCGTATAGAAAAAAAAGAAGCGTCTGCTTGGTGACGGAGGGTCTGTGTAGGCCTAGTGTTGTTTAAGGGGCTAAGGGGGAGCTAGGTGAAGGTCAGGGGCGCGTGGCCCCCTCAGGGTCCACACATTCTCCGTCAATCAGGAACTAGTAAGCCTATTTACTGGTGCCGAGTATGCTACAGAATGCCAGGTCGCCACAAACGTTTTACTGGATACGGAAAAGTCTAGGAAGGAATTTAAACCTGGACCGTGTATATTTTACTTGGCAGAATGCACCTATGATTTAGTAATACATCAACATAGGCATTCTGTTCAAAAACAACGAGGGCATTCGTTTTGGAAAGATGACGCTGAGTGCGATTATGTTCTTCGACCCAAGAGCAACAACAGCAACCCCTGATGCTGTCGCTTGATGTCAATTATTTGAGTCTATGCTATTTCTGATGACATGTTTCAAGCTTACCACAGTTGTGAATGGTTTCTTCTCCACATAATGGACAACACCATATTTCGCAGTCTATTCAGACCTCCACTTATCCCCTGCATTGATCCAGCAGTCAGCACAACGCTAGTGTTGTGCTCTTCACTGATGCCATCCACCCTCTGTGCCTGTACACTGCAACCACAACACCTAGCGATATCTGCACTAACCAGCACGATAGACACCATTTAACAGACCAATTGACACAGGATAAAGGGCCTACTGGTGTATGTATTTGCAATGATTGCTTCTAGCATTGGTCATCTGAAGGTCTTATATGCGGAGGATGTATGTGGCTGGAGTAATAGTGCTTTGGGGTGTTGGGTGGATGGTGGGTTGATCCAGTCTCAATGCTGGCACCAACGCGGGTTCAAGCTGTTGGTTAATGGAGATTTACGTGGCCCCACAGCGTGTGGGGGGGGGGCCCTTTTGTGCATGTCCTCATGCACATCCTTACATGCTCCTGCTAACCCTCTGTTTATTAGTTCTGCTTTGCAGTCCGATTAATAGGCCTTGCGGCATGATGTGTAGATGCACAGGCTCTGATCATTATACTGTATATGCCCTGCTTGACAAAATCATTCAAAGAGCCGAGTGTCTGCTATCAGCTTGCAGGAAGGGCCGGGATCCTAAATTAGAATAACTTTCAGATCTAAAATTAGACCAAAGCCGTCTTTGTGGCACTGCAAAATACATCATGCTATAAATAACCTCATGGTATATCATAACAAGCCGATCGAGGCAGTGGCCAGCTCGACATGTAATCACATAACATCACTCATTAGAAATATGTGCATTCCATCTATCTGGTTTGAATCATACGGTAGCCACTTAAAGGGCGATTGAAGTGAGTCAAGCAGGGACCTTTTCCAGGGGAACAGGTTGTACAGAGCAACTTAAAACAGAATGGTGAAGAATAGCACAATTCAAAGGGCCTGAAAGTTGCAAACAAAAAGGTCTACAACAATTTCCCCGGTTATTTTTGGCGTGTAATTGTTTTTCACATCAAGGCTTCAGTGAGGTTGGAAAAAACATGTTTGAATGACAATAATGGTATTGGCATAATAAAAGCAGATTTGAACAAATGCCGTTCAGATATTAGTGAACTGTGAAGAGTAGACAAAGGGGAAAAAACATGAAAATGCAGAAAACATAATTTCAAAATCCGTTAATGTTGTTAATCTGCAGCTGCTGCCTCATGAAAAAGGAAAGGAAAACCTTTGTGGAGCTCCAAATATTCTGCTTTCAAACTGGTATCCATCAGCATTTATGAGCCACAGTTACCAGAGCAATGAAAGTGTATCACATGTTTTTCTCAAAAGCTGAATTTTAAGCATAAAAGAACCCTGCTGTCTCTGATTGCAATTGCTTACCTCTACCATGTAGCAAACAAAGCATAAGGCTCCCAATCAGTATTACAAGTGTTCACTTCTCATCCATTCACTTTGAGCAGTAATGTTTGTTTATATTCTCTTGAGTGTTGTTGGGTCTGATCTGAGTCTTTCCGATATCTCTATTCAAAGATATGTTGATGTGAGGAGAGCTGACATTGTTGAAATACCTTTTGGGTTATCCATAATTTATGAGTTTACCAGTTGTTCAACTTTATTTGTGCATATACCTGCCTGGATACAGATATGGTGTCCACAGATAGGCCTACTTTTGCTACTCTAAACATGGCTTACTACATGCTACCCTCAGTGATGATTAATATTTAGGTAAACATACATACCTTATGTTTAATTGAAGTGTAATTAAAGTTTACCGACTTAACTTATTCTGTACATTCTGAAAGAAAAAAAAATGTTTTATGGGTTTTAATTTTAACGAAACAAACAAAGAATATGTTTTCTTTCATAATTTACTCAAGAAAGAGTGAGGAAGCCAAGAGAATATAGAGTAGATAGAGTAAATGCTCTTCCATCCTATCCTCACTAGTGATGGGTCGTTTGCGACCGAATCAGTTTGAATGAACAAATCTTTAACAAGAATGAACCGAACTGATTCTCCACTCTCGTTTGTCTCATTCGTTCTCAGACTCGACTCCTCCCAAGCCCACTAGTCGCTGACTCGCTGTTCGTTCACTGACTGTGAGTGGTGAAGAGGGAAGAGGCTTAGTGAGCGAGCGTACGATAATACAAATCAATATCAGTGAAATGGTAAATGCATGCTGTCTTTGTATTTTCTGTGTCATGCCAGATTAACAAAATATTTGAATCTGTCTTTCTGTCTGTCTGTTCTTTCATGAGTCGTTCTCACGCAAGCGACCCGGGACCCCCTCCATCATTGCTAAATCAAGTTTATTATCTGGCTGATATGGTAAACATCCAATAATCAACTACATATCCCCACCAGCGTTTGGGTAAAGTTGTAATGTTGTGTTGATTGACAGTGGACAGTAACAAAGTATGATGTTCCTGATGTTTAGTCGAGCTGGTGTTGACTTTGAGGTTGATGTTCTTTAAGTTCTTGCATGATTATTTCAAGTTCTACATAAATGTAAGATCATTTTATGCATTATTATTTTGAGGATTGTTTTATTTTAGCTCATGTACCAAACATACATTTTCTGTGGCTGTGTCCCTGCACACGCACACACACATGCACACACACACATACACACAGACAACCCCCCCCCCCCCCCTTCACACACACACACACACACCATTTAACATTTCTTTACATCTATGTGGCTTTACTAAAATATATTTTTAACCTCACTTCACACTACAGCACTCACCACATTTTCTGCAGGAAATACGTTTTCTAGTTTCAAATGATATCAGTATCAGATATCACAAATCGAAAACATTGTATTTAGAGTGTTGTTAGTAGGAATTTTTAAAGCTTAAATGAACAAGCAAGACATTGGAACTACATTACACCAAATTACTTTTACATTTGAAGCCAAGTACTTTATACTTTTACTTATGTCGACATTTAAAGGGAGATATTCCCCTTTTACTTGAGTAATATTTTATACTAGGTATCTCAACTTTAACTCAAGTACGTGGTCTGAGTAGACTGGGTAGCCCCGCCCATTTTGCCGGTGATTTGAGTTCGCCCTGCACAAGGGTGTGGAGAAGAGGAATACATTTCTTTCTGCTTCCGATCACCAAGCTGGCTTTTTCCCTTGGCGCGCTATTGGCTGGTTTAACACAATGACGACAGGGAAGCGACGGCAAGCAGCCAATCGCATACAGAGTCAGTTGAACTAGGCCCTTTTGTGCTGAAGAAAATGACGGCAGTGAGCTTGGTCTGGCAATAGCCAGACTATGGTCTGAGTACTTCGTCCACCACTGTTGATTGATGACCCATTTCCACGATCATTTGAGAATGAGAACGAGGGAGGAGAACCATGCATTCCATGATTTGATTCCCCACTACTGGAAACGCTACTGAACGAACGAACGAACAATTCTGAACGATTCTTCTTGGCGACCTGACCGACGCGAAATGAATCAAGGAAAATAATCATGAAATCCATCACTAATCCTCACAGCAGTCCCAGCGGCAATAGTGCCCTCTTGTGGCGGAATTGGTAAAGCATTGCACCTCATAGTCCATCACTTGAAGCCCGTAAAACGGGCTTCTTCTTTCCTAAGTATACCTACTGCAAATATAAGGTGTTCAAACGTTTTCGATGTTTTGTTAAAATAAATCCATATTTTTTGGTCAAAGAAAGAAAGCTAGAAATGTTGGTCTCAAATCTATTACCTAACCTCAAGCAGTGCTCCCACCATCTACTGGCCATGTTTTTGATTACACTATGACCCAAACTGTAACGCTTGCAGGAAGGAGGAGATCCACAAACGTTTGATCTAGATTCATTGATATCAGCACTGTATTATCTGTCGAATACTGTCCAGTATGTTGTATCATCCCGGATCCGAGCAACAAACAACGTACCACCATTAGCGTTGATCCGAAAGAGACGGCTAATGGGATTAAGTGAGATTACGACAGCTAGCGTTAGCTCGTTAGAGCTACCAACCGTAAAATAACGTCGTCAAAACGGCTATATCGTACTGCCGGTTTTATATGCTCGTCGTTTGTTCTGCGTTTTAATATCAACAATCGTCAGGGTTTATCTTTAGATATTATGAAACGATTAGAAGGATCTAATAAGGTTTATTTTCCATTGTAGGACAAAATGGCTGTGTTGGTCCCATGGTGTAATGGTTAGCACTCTGGACTTTGAATCCAGCGATCCGAGTTCAAATCTCGGTGGGACCTCGTACTTTTGAGAGTTTTTGGTGCACCTCATTTACATAATTTATAACAATATAGGCTACAACCGTGCACCGGTAAAATTGGTATTTAACTTAATTATCTTCCTATTGATGCATTTGAGGATCTACTGTCCAAAGAGTAGGCCTACATATTATTTTGGCAATAAGGTTAAAAAAGAATGGAAGACCTCTAATTGTTGGAAAAAATAAACAAACTCAATATACAAGTCCCCCCCCCATGTAATTAGTGAATGTTTATGTATATGTGTGCCATGTATCTCCTCGTCCCTAGACTCTATCCTTACCTATTGGTTGGCTCACCTGACCCCTCTCGTGCTTTGGTTGTCTGACTCAGTGCATGCTAACAGAAGGGTGACAGGAAGAGCATGGTTCAAATCCAAGCGCCCTAATGACCTACCAATCTCTTCTCTCGTCCTTTTCTTCCTCCCTATCAACACCTAAAAGCTCCTCCCCTCTCCAAACCCCCAAAACCGTTTTGGGTCTTGCTTTCACCACCTGATCTAGCATCATTTTCATCACTTTCTCCAAATGAGGCTGAGGTACTGTCCCTGGTCTCTCCCAACCGCCTAACTACCTGCCCTTTCACCTCTCTAATTCTAGTGCTCCCATCCAAATTTCTTTCCTCATCCATCTCATTGCTGCCTCTTTGACTACCGGTTTTCCAAACACTCTTAAAGCAGCAGGAGTGAACCCTCTTTGAGACCACACTTCAAGGCTGATTCAAGGCTGGCCATTCACATGAGATGGCCTCTCCCACTACTGTGGTCCCTCCGGGTTCTGTCCTGGGTCCCATCCTCTCTCTTCTCTCTGTACCTCAAGTCACTGGCTTCAGTAATTCACTCATATGGCCTTTACTACCACAGCTTTGCAGATGACACACAACTCATTTGGTGGTTGGTTAACAGTCTGAAACCCGAGTAGCAGCATGAATGTGGCACTCATCTTCCGAGCTCATCCATAATGCGGTAGCCCGCATTATTTGGATGAGTTCTCCCACTCTACACCAATTCTTCCGCACCCTGCACTGGCTACCAGTGGCGCTTCGAATCCGATTGAAGTCACGGTACTTGCCTACCATGATGTGCACGGCTCAGGCCCATCGTACTTTAGGACATGGTCAAACCTTACACCCAAGCCTGTCCAACATGCTCTAGGACTGCCAAACGGCTTGTTATTCCCTGACTAAGTGGTTACCCAAGGAGTCTATCATCAAAATCTTGATTGTTTGCTGTCGTGGCGCCGAAATGATGGAATGAGCTGGCCACTGACGTCAGGAAAGCTGAAACCCTGCCCAGCTGAAGGCGGAAATCTGTTCAGATGCATCTTTGACCAGAAAAAGAATGAAGAAATAATCTCTATCTCTTATCTCTATATATTAGTGTTGAAAGCAGTTTACTTATTTTATGAATTTTATTTACTCAAATGAGTCTTGCACTTAGGTTATATCTTAATTGCTGAATGCACTTATTGCAAGTCCTTTTGGGCAAAAGCCTTAGCTTAATAAATGTGATGTTATTATATTTTCTCTACTTTTAGTTAGTTTTTCTCAGTCGCTTTGGTACATTTCTCAGATCAGAATTGAAATTTGCAAAGCAGTAAGTGCATTTCTCAAAACAATGCGTTCAAATAGCAAAACACCATGGATTACCTACAAAAGCCAGTCTCTTGCTCAAAATCCTTAGTTCATCTCTCAAAAGTAAATATGTTTCAATGAACTTGTCAGTGCCATCAGAATGACAAGTCCTTGTGTCATTGTCTACGGATAAGACAGTCAAATTGCTTAGTCATGTTGTCAATATAACAGTGTACTCTGGAGGGATGTTCTGATGTAAACTATGGCTAAAGGTTTGAAGACAATTATTGTAAGTTACACCTTAGTGTATGTGGGAGATTGATTTCAAGAGACTGTACAAAATTCACATTTAAGATTTTACTGTAATTTATTGACAGACCATGTCATTGTGATACAGAAAGGAAAAGAACACACTGCATAGCACAAAGAAAAAAACAAATTAGAAATGTGAACATAGGATAATCTCCTTAGGGAAAACTGTATGTACATGCAGTACTGTAGGAATTACAGTGCAGTCTTCCAACACCTCCTGACGTTCCTGTCTGTTGGGCCACAAATTCTCATCCACATCACAACGAATATCTTCTCCTGCGATGCAGCGTGGAAAGAATTAACTTTTAGAGTGTCTTATCCAGCCTCTACAGGCATCTGCTGTGATGTCATCACACACTGCAGCCATGGCACCTAGAAGGGTCATCTCTGTATGTGGCTGGTGATCATAAACTTTCCATCTCCATGCTGAGAAAAATTCCTCAATGGGATTAAGGAATGGGGAGTAGGGTGCGAGGAACTCCATCAGCATCCTGTTGTGGGTCAAACCATTGCCTGATGATGTTGGAGCGATGGAAACTGACATTGTCCCAAACTATCACGTACTTTGGCCAGTCATCTCCAATCTTACCCCTCTCTGGTTCAGGGATGAGATCCCTGTCGAGAGTGTCTAAAAAGGTGACAAGACGCTCTGTATAGTATGGCCCAGTAAGGGGAATATGCATCAGCAAACCATTCTCAGAGATAGATTCTCCTTCACTCTTTCACAATTTCTTTCAAATGGAACATTGTAGAGCTGCTTCATACTCATTTGGTGTCTTTTCAGAACCCTGTCAATGGTTGAGATGCTGACTGTTTGGATGTTTTCAAAGATATTGTTGTCTTCTATAATAACTCTTTAAAGGGTGCACTCACACTAGGCCATCTGGCCGTGGCCGTGGCCGTTTTCACACCTAACCGTGCTCAAATCTGCCAGTGTGAGTGTGGCCAGTCTGGCCAGGCCAGGCCAATTTGGCCACTTGGGAGAGGTGTGCTGCTACGGTACGGGCCGCTACGGTACAGATGCTAATGAGCCGACACGCGCACACGCACGGCTACGCAACCTGAGCTGGATGACGTATGGTCCATGCGACGACCACGGACATAATAAAGGCGACGAGCCTTCTTTCCCATTAAACGGTAAACATATATCCAAATAAGCAACAGACTCAGCATAGTGCGAACTGTGTTCTCTGTGTTGTTGTCCATTGTTGTTAAAACTCTGACTGGCGGTGTCACGTTAAAATTGTACCGGGGGCGAAAATTGTACCTTCCTACGTCATCAGTTGTTGACAAATTCCAAACCTGCCTGGCAACAGACGACGCGATCCTCTGTTGCCTGGCAACGGGCGATCGCGTCGAATGACGTAGGAAGGTTCTTGAACATTCGCAAACTTTCATGCTCGTTCATTGCACTCCTTCATTGAGCGTGACAAGACAGGTTTTTGAAACCTGCTTTAAACACTCAGTTTACTAGCTAAATTCGATTAAACAATTCAATACAATACAAATATAAAGTAAAAACAAGTGTTATCTAGCAATCCGTTATCTGCATTATGTTATTTCGACTTTGGAAACATGAGCCGAATGTTTTTTTGAAACCTGCCCGGCAACGGACAACCCAATCAAATCAGTTGTCAAGTTGTCAACAACTGATGACGTAGGCCGGTACAATTTTCCCCCCCGATACAATTTTAACGTGACAGCTGCCTTGCGCACCTGAGTTATATTACAGACTTTATTATGGTCCATGCAGCGGACGCTTGGTGATGACGTGTTACGCTTCGTGCCCACTACCTCCGTCCGTTGACTGATCCCCATTGACTTTGAATGGGGACGGACGGGCAATGCATTGTGGATCCGTCCGTTCCGTTGGAGCCATCGGCTCCGTCAAGAAGTTGAAAAATGTTCAACTTTTTCGGCAGCGACGGATCTGTCATCCAATCAGATCGCGTATGCAAATTTAAGCACTGTGACGCGACTCGGGCTCTGACGATACTGGAAAGCGGGTCATCTTGCATCGCAACAAGCAGGAAGAAGCGGGAAGAACCCGGCGACGCGATTTGATTGGCTGACGGATGCCTCTGCAAAGACTACTCCCCAATCAGTCAGCCACGCCTTCCCACGTCGGTTGACTGACAGTGCAGTGGGCATGTAGGGTTACGCTAGATGCCCCCGTCAGTCTTTGCAGAGGCATCCGTCAGCAAATCAAATCGCTTCGCCAGGTTCTTCCCGCTTCTTCCTGCTTGTTGCGAGGCAAGATTACCCGATTTCCCGCTTTCCAGTATCGTCAGAGCCCGAGTCGCGTCACAGTGCTTAAATTTGCATACATGATCTGATTGGATGACGGATCCGTCGCTGCCGAAAAAGTTGAACATTTTTCAACTTCTTGACAGAGCCGAAGGCTCCAACGGAACGGACGGATCCACAATGCATTGCGCGTCCGTCCCCATTCAAAGTCAATGGGGATCAGTCAACGGACAGAGGTAGTGGGCACGGGGCGTTACTTACGACGTGATGACGTATGTACAAGAGCCTACCGTGGCCAGGCCACAGTTGCGACGGCCAACGGCCATGGCCAGATGGCCTAGTGTGAGTGCACCAGTCTTATGGCATTGTTTTCTACAACCATGGTGCAAATAGCCTGCTCCTGTTCAGGTGTGAAAAGGGGCCTTCTGCCACCCCTGTGAGGTTGTCTTGCCATCCTATGTGGAAAAAAAGTACAGTACAGTAAAAGTATACTTACTGAATATTGTAAAATGCAAGTGGAATACTGTAATATGAAGCATTACAGAAAGTATACAGTACAGTGCCTATCGTTAGATTACATACCTGTTCTGTTGACGAAAAGTCTGAATGATTGAGGACACAGTTGTTCTCCCAACATTTGGCTGCACCCTTCGACCAGCCTCGGCCATTGTAAGCCCTTGATTGATAACATGGTATACAAGTGTGGCTCTTACTGTATCTCATTAGTAATGTTCATTCTGCATCTTCCTCTGTTGCGCCTCCCAACTCCTCTGCCACGCAGCCTCACTCTTCTTCCTCTTCTCTGTTGACCCCGTCCAATTTCTTGTCCTTCCATTGTCAAACATTGTAACATTGTGTTGTGCTCCAGCTATATATATGCTTAATGGTTCATGAGATGCACCTTTGAGCTACTTCAGGAAAACTGGTTGATCATTGGTTGATCCAAAACTTCAAACAATTCCCTTCATTAGAGAAGGTCAAGATTCACCTGGGGGCAATTGACCAATTCAGGACAGATTTAGAAAAATGAACAAAAAAAAGAGTCTAATGCCAGTGTTTAGAAATGTATAGAAATATGCTTGACATATTATGACAACTTGTTCAACCATTTTGCATGTAAAGACTTGAACTGATACCTAAATGTTGTGGGGGTGAGACTATTCCGTAGAGAACATTACAATACATTTTGATCAACATGACATAAGCAATTGATAATGTAGGAAAGAGCAGAAAATTGTAAAGAATCATGTGCATGGATGTACCAAAGCATTTGCAACGTGTTCAAATAAATGAGAAAGTTTTTTTCATGTGCACAAGTGACACACTGATGTGAAGTTTGAACAGGTAGTTTTGAGAATTTCAGTTCTGATCTGAGAAATGAACCAAAGCGACTGAGAAAAACTGTAAACAGGTTTCAGTCTTTTCTGTGCCTAATTAGGGGCGTCGCCTATACAGAGATGCAAGTCAACAGACTTGGAATATGCTTTGGCGTTTTGCGACTTTGCATTCAGTGAATCCACTTTCCAGTTGGGAACCACCTGAAAACTTGCAGAAACCAGATATAGAAACACACAAGTTTGTTTTATTAGTATGAGCAAATCGTTGGAAACATTGTTTTATTCTCCACATTGTATAGAGTGCTTTAAAATATATTAGTTCTGTTATTAAACTTTTATTATAACATGTTATGAAAATTATGTGAACTAAAGCCACACAATGTGCTGCCTTCGTATATAAAACACACAAAAATGCACACAGATAATAAACATGCCAGGACCAGCAAAAAAAGTCTTTGGCTTTAGGTTCTTGGTCCTTTCTTCTTAAAAAGACCAAACTGTACATATGCAATATATGATCGATGTTATATCAGCATGACCTGTTCAACAATGTTAAGGTACCAACATGTCGTGTCACCCAGTTTTTGGGATTAAACAGTGACCCTCAGACCACTTCTTAATCTACAAATCAGAATATTCTAGAAGCGCAAAAGGATAACTTGGAAATATTGATGGACTCAAACAACCTTTTTTTGAAAATGTGTATCTATGTGATATTGGATTGTTGTGCAGACAACCCCATTGAGCCTGCGGAGTAACTGGGTTTTAATTCTGTAAAAAGTAATTATGTACTATTACCGTAGAAACAAACCTTCCAAAGGTATTTAGCATTAAAAAATGGTTCTGAGCATGTGTGTAAGGTCCACAATGTGAGATTACATTCATCCTTTGGTACATGAAAAAAACAAATAAGTTTGAATAAAAAAGAAAATAGCATTCCAGAATAAAAAAAATAATACATGAATGCTTGAAAAGTTTTGTCGCTGCTTCTATTTGATTCATGATAAAACCCCAAATGACTCACTCAAGCTCAAGTGAGCTGCTGGTATAAATTTCAAAAACATAAACACACATATACATATATATATATATATATATATATATATATATATATCTACATACATATATATACACTCACAAACACCTCATTCAGAAGTAATCTTGTTTATATATAGAAATCCTTCGATGTTCTTATGAGTTTCTTGTGTCTAAGCTCATCTCATCTGCGAAGCTGTGGGCCCAGCATGACTTTGTTAATAAAGTTGACGATGGCAACTGCAGGCTGCTCTGGGTCGATCTCTGCAAACAGGTGACACACGTTCTCGGTTGTACTTCCTGTCCGCCGCGCCACAAAGCCAAATATCCTACAGGAAGGGCGATGGGATTGGTTATAAGAAGAGGCTTATTGTTATTTTATTGAATATAACAACATTAAAAATCTTTCAGAATTACAGACAAATGTGTTGTAGGTGGATAATTTGCCATGCAAGTATCACACATATTTGACAAAAGCAACACAGACTAACATGCAAAAAGTGAACAGACAACCAATGACACAATAGACCCAAGCACTTACTTGCTTGATGTGCTATTAGAGTTAGTCCACCTGAAGCACGGGGTACACAAATAGAGACGGGGACAAAAGCTTAGGACAATCTCTCTGACCAAATCCATTGCTTGGTCAAACCATTTAAGCAGCCAACTATAAAGTCTATGGACAAATTCCCAAGAACAAAAACACAAAGAACATTCAAGCTAGAGTAGGGCGATATCTGTATCTAGTATTACTAAATGTATACTTTATATTGAAAATGTATCACTATATTACCATTATTTATTTAGCATTATACCACGGTCTGGGGGAATGCTCAATTCTGATTGGCTGCAGGGTGTGCATTAACTCCTGACATACGGACACCTGCCAAATTGTCTGTTCAGCCTTCAAAACGAGAGCTGGTAAATTGTGAAAAATGCATTCTGTAATCAGACTGTAATCCCTAGCCTGTAATCAGAAAACGCGGTTATATGCTATAGACCCTTTAGTATCTGTGGTATAAAGGCTGGGACGAATTTCAAATTATAAATATGTACACTTTATGTTGAAAGTATAGACCGTCGCGTTCTCCATTGAAACGAATGGCGCGGTGATTCCGTCTTCAAAACGAGAGCTGGTAAAATGTTAAAGATGAATTAAACTGTAATCAGACACGGCAGTTATATGCTATACCCTAGAGCAGAGCGGTCTTCAACAGGGGGTCCGCGACCCCCAGGGGGTCCGCAGAGGTACTGCAGGGGGGGATTGCGAAATTTTTGGTTGATTTGACTTTTTTTTTATATTCCCCCCGCAATTTTTTCCACAAATTTAAATGTCTTTAAATACACATTAAAATGAATCCAACACACTAGCCGCATTTACATGCACACTTTTGATCCGATTTCTAATCGGAATAGATCTATTCCTAAGCTATCCGAATGGCATTTACAAAAGTGGTAAGCATACATTTGTATGTCTCTCGCGCACACCTGACACATCAGGACTTGCTGCCACATTTTTATGCATTTGAGTTTGATGAAAGTCCAGCAGGAGAGAGCTTTTCTCTGCCTGCTCCTTCAATTAAGAAGAAGGACAGCACAGTGACGTCAGTTTCTCGTCCGGTCTTTATATCTACCCCCTCCTCCGCCGCAAACGCAATACGTATTTGGATGGGAGTGAGCAGCCAACACAGTTGGGAGGGAGAGAGTGCTGTTATGTTAGGGATAATGTGAGGAACGCCATTCATTATCGGGAAAATAAGCGATCAGCAGAGAAATAGTCCACCATAGATGTTGACGTCGCTTAGCAACCGGACACGCTGGGTCAACAGACTATTGTGGAGTGATAAGAAAGACACTAACAAACATCACTAATTTTCGTTTCCACATTTATATTTAAAAAATGTCTATTTGAATAGCTTTTATGCATGATTACATGCAATTGACAGACATTGTTGATCTTGACAGGTATCAGTTTATTATGTTATGTTTATGAATGGCAGTGGCATGGCCACCCTACTAACTGTACCTTGCACATGTTTGAAATAAAAACATGAATACATGAACCTGTGTATTATATGAATATCTTAGCATTGAATGCAAAATAACAAGGTACATTTATACATGGCACTATAGAACCAGTTTAATATAAAACACAATTTTATACAATATATAAGTAGGCGGTCCCCGCTTCATGTCTCCATCAGTTTGGGGTTCCTTGCCCTGGAAAACGTTGAAGAACCCTGCCCTGGAGTATCTGTGGTATAAAGGCTTGGACGAATTTTGAAATATAAAATAAATGCATAAAGTTAGCTCTCTGGCTCATAGCTGAGCGGACTAGAATACCTCCCGTTGCCATGTCGTAGCTAAGGTCCGTCCTAATTACTGGAGGAGTGAACAACTTACGGGAGGGTAATGGTTGTTCCAGGAATTAGTCAAACCCTCAGGCATTACCAGGGAAAAAAGTTACGGCTTGTGAAAAACTTTATATTTGGATTGTAAAACGCATGGAAATATAAATGAATGGTCTTAATTATATTTCTTTGGCAAGTGACCGTGGTATAAGCGAGATAATGCCCTTCGAGGTGTCCATTATCAGGAATTAATGGACGACACGGAGGCGTGAACCGTCCGACGCGCAGCGGAGGACAGTTGCCTCCGCAAAGTCCATTAATTCCTGATAATGGACACCTCGTCGGGCATTATCCCTTACTTATCACTGATCAGATCTCAATATTTTCATAATATCTGTATATTGCCCAACTCTAGTTTAATGTCCACTAGCTTAGCAGCCGTCAAAGCTAAACAAATATAATAAATAAGAAGGTTCAAGCAGAAGAGAGCTGGCCACAGTCTATAAGATACCATTTCAAATGTTCTAATAATACCACTACCAACCTCTGGTCCTTTGGGTCTAAGCTGCTGAACGTCACACTGTTGATTGGGTAGTGTCTTCTGAAAAATAGCCTTGGTAGACGAAACAGTACAGGAGAAATACTTTTCAGAATAGGTCATAATATGAATTCAAAACAATTGCACAGTTGTAAAACAATATGTTCAGTGTATGTACATACAGAAGGAAAAAAAAAGAGGGAGAAATCAGTTGGTCTCTGTTGAGTAAATAAGGTGATGTGAAACAGAGCTCCCTCCGTGGCAACGGCCAACTGGAGAACATAGACTAAGCCCTTTGAAGTATGCAGTTGAAATGTCTGCTCCCAAGAACCAATTCATCAAAACGTATCATGACTCAACAAGCTTATTGTAAACTAATTTGGGCAAAGGTAAAATAACTTGGCCGAATGGGGGTGTTGAACCCAGTAGCGTTCAACACCCCAACCAGAAGACCATCCTGACCTCAGTGAGACTTACCTTCGCTTTCCGTCCGTCAGAGTGATGCCCTGAATGGACACTTTGAAGTGGACCACAGTGGCCGTGGGACGTGGACTCAGGGCCAGGGTGCATTTGGTTGCCTTGGAGATGGCCTGGGGCCCTGTCAGCGATTCGGTTTCCACAGAGTTCAGATACAACACATTGCATGCTGGGAAGAGATGGAAGACGAGAAACAACATACATAGTGTTACAAATTGTTTCAATAAATGTCCTGCATTTGTCCACGTTGTAAGTATGACAGTCTATGCTGATCACAAGCAAATGCTACAGCTCTTGCTAATGCTTTATCTGAGTATGACCTTGAACAACGACACACTGGGATTGTCTTGATAAAGCGTGGTTGGATTGTTACGCTACCTGCTCCTTGCTTGAGGAGATTTGCCGCCGTGCTCGTGTTGGTGACACTCTGTATCTCCTGGAGCTCTCCCACCAGATCTAGAACATCACATTTATAGGATCACATCTCTGTGGTGTACCTTCATATGCTAGTGCACGCACACAATGTTGGACAGCAGGGAACCATTAGAGATACCAACAATCCCACTGTACACGCAGTATATCAAGTGCTGAGGGATTAGACCGATTAATTCAGCTAATGAAATAATTCAATTGTAAGCAATACGCAAACGATTGAACAGATCTCCAGTGCTGCCGCTATGTATAGACACAATGATACCACAGATTATTTACCCTTGTCTGGGACGAGCAGCGCACAGGGCAGGGAGATGGGAGTGATTGAATGCTGGTATACCAGCGCAGACAAACTTCCTGGAAGAACGAGAGATACGGAAAAAGGATGAGCTAATCAAAAGAAACCCACATCGTCAATCGTGTAACTTGGCTGAGCACGTGAGGCGTATCAGCGGATCTCATATCACAGGACATCAGGGCTCCACCCCCCCAGTGCTACGAACCAAAGTACGACTCGTTCTGACAGCCCTTGATCTTCACGCCCCGCGGGCCCGTCTCGATCAGGAAGTGTCTCACCAGCTGCTCCAGCGGATCTCCTGCCGCACAGAGAGGAGGCTTCAACGTCGGTGCAGAAGGACTCAGGAGTTATGTTTGGATTTGTGTGGTGCTGCCTCCAGAACATCTATGTCGTCATTATTCAGCTGAAACTTTCTATTTCTTGGTTTAATATTAACAGGATGCAACTGAAACATGAGAGCGAGAAAACCCTTAGTAGTACTTAGATATACACAATATAACTTAATTTCCTGCCTCGGATTAAAAAGGTATCCTTTGTTTTGATCTAATCTTAAGCGCTACACCAAAAGGCAGACCTTATCCTTTGAGCTCTGTTACGGCTGTTTGTCACAACAGACCTTTGCTGGTGTTGAGGTTGGCGTTCAGGGGAGGAGTGGTGACCTTGAGGGCCAGACCGTACGCCCCCTGGAAGGAGTTACTGTCTCTGATGAGGAAGGACCCGGGCTCCTTGTCCTTCAGCACTGCTATTGCTGCAGGACAAGCAGAAGAAGAACAACAAGGCACATTTGAGTCATTCAAGGCAGTGTTTGGCATTCGAAGGCCAACGTAAACATTTCTTATGGATCACTGTTGTTACACAATAGAGGGAGAATGACCGTGAACGTGCCTTGAAAGTGCCCCTGCATCTACCCCCTACCTTGATCCCTGGAGATGCCCGGTTTGTACCAGTACTTGGAGCTGTCTTGGACAAACTTTGCGTTGACCTTTGTGTCTGCTTCCTCTCTACCGCCGGACTGAGCGGACCCTCGTCGTCCCAGGGCGGGGGGCTCGGCCACGGAGGGGGAGAAGGTGACGTGATGCTGGCCACCGGATGACGACGACGACGACGAGGTGTTGGAGCAGGAGGTGGAGGAGGAGGCGAGGGAGGCGGAGGAAGGTGCCGACTCCGCCCTGAGCAGCGAGCTGTGGCCGTTGAGCGCCAGCGGGGAGGAGGAGAAGCGCTTCTTCTCGGGCAGCGGGGGCTGGGGGGCGGGGATGGTGACGGCGGTGTACCCCGTGTAGGGCACGTGGGGCACGTTGAGCAGCGGGTAGTAGTACGACGCCAGGGGGAAGGTGGGGGTGCTGTAGCCCTCGGGCACCGGCGACGGGGGTTTGGACGGCTCGGACGGGCTGTCCCGGCCGGGGGACGATCTCGGGGGGCCGGCCTGGGGGGAGGACCCCCTGGCCGGGGAGCCTTGGGGAGACTGTGCAGACGCCGGCGTGGAGCTTCCGCTGGACGCGTCTCTGCTGGCCGTGTCGGACCCCTGGGCGTCGCCAGGGAGGGCGGAGCCATTGAGCTGCACTTGGACCTTGGTCACCGACTGAATGGTTACAGTGGTTTGAGAGGACGTGTCTGATTGGCCGGATTCCTTTGCACTTCCTGTTTCTTTGTTGTCTTCCCCGATCTTGGCCGTTAACCCCAGACTCTGTGAATGCTTGCTCGCGTTTTCTGACAGGTCAGTGGATGAGCAGGGGGGTTGCTTTGGGGCTGCTTGTGATGGTTGGGACACAGTGTTGTCGGTGTTTGCGTTGGACTCCAGAGAGGGCGAGGACGTAGCTCCGTGGCTCGGCTTCTGGACCCCCTGGGGAGTGTTCTGGGGGGTCCCGCTGTCAACACATTCCTCTGTGATCCTGGAAGGAAGGGGAAACATCAAGGCTAGGGCAGGCAGTTTGGAGAAACCAGCCAGAGTATGTACTTTCAATTCTCCCTTCCGCCCTCCTTTCTAAGCCACCCCTGACTAGCTCGCTAGCTTTAGCATTGGTCTGCCTAGCCTTGTGGAAGAATCCCGTCATGCACGGCGAGTGCACGGGCAGAGTTCAGGCAGGCAGACAGGTAGGTAGGTAGACAGGTAGGCCACAGATACCAGACAAAAAATATATATTTATTGTCAGACCATTTAATATATTTACTTCTGTCAGGATGTAAAGAGAATGTCAACAAATATGAACTGAAATGCTCCTACCCTAGCTTTAACAAGGTTTAAATTATATTTAGAAAGAGCTGTGATCTATATGTCTGTCTGTAAGGCCACTCACCAGACTTCAGCTTGTGTCGGGGGGCTGCAAATGAGCGTATAGTCCTGGTCCACATCCATTCCAGCAGCACTGTCTGGGTCACTTGAAGGACTCACAGACTTGTTGTCCTTCGCGTCAGCCTGGGCCGTTTGATCTTCGGGGTCAATAAATAGTGAAACACTTAACATTAGAGAAGGTTTGTTGGTTTCATCAAAACACACACAATTTGTCAGCCAATCACAATGGACCAGTTGCGGGGACAACAAGCTCACCTGTGTGGTGGGTATTCTCTGACCTCGGGCCCCTGGCTCTGGAAGGGCTCTCCGCTGCCTGACTCCTCCCAGGAGAGGCTCCCGGCATCGGGCTGGTGGGAGCCAGCGGTGAGGAGGATCCAGACTGGTACCCCGAAGCATAGCCCCTGCTCTCATGGCTCTCTGCTGGGGAGGACTGATAAGGGATGCAGGCACAGGCGAGATGGGCTGGCGGCGGGGTACGGTACCCCTGATGGAGCACCAGGACAGACCCTGCTTGGTCCGGGCTCTGAGGCTGCTCTAGTGAAGAATGGCACACGCGATACGGCTGCACGGCTGTCTTGTGCTGCCAGAACTCTGCAGCCTCTCTCTTGGCCTCCCAGTGGCTGTCGGCCCACACCGGGGGTCCCTCCCTCGCCTGCTGCATCTCCACCTCCCGGCCCCACTGCAGGCCCCCCGATTTGTCCGAGTGCAGCGGATGGAACAGCCGGACCGACGCCGACTGGTGCTCCCTCCGGCCGGCGCAGTCCCTGCAGCCGCAGCCAGAGGGCGCCGCCGGCGGTTGGAAGAACAGCTCTCTGTAGGGGCTAGTGGGCAGGGAGGGCGGCCCGTGGCCGGGGCAGTGGACCAGGTGACACCCCTCCGGGGAGCACTCCCGGCTGGAGGCGGGCAGGCTGTAGCTGTGGGGGTGGGGGTGGGCCAGCTCCGGGGTGGAGTGGGGGAAGCACGCCCGGTGGACGCAGAGCATGGGGGCGGGCGGACACTCCCAGGGCAGCTCCGGCAGCGGGTGCCCGCTGTGGCGGTGGTACAGCTCCAGGTGCGGGGCGTGGCGCGGGTTGGGGGAGAGGGGTTTGGACGGGAGGGCGGGCAGCGTGCGGCTCTTGGGGTTGTTCTTGGGGGCGGCGGCAGCGGCGCGGTGAGCGGGATGGTGCCCGTTGCTGGCGAGGCACGGCTCTCTGGCCCTCTCCCAGCCCCCCTCCCCCGGCCTCCCCGCCCCGGGACTGCAGCACGGACGCCCCCCCCGCCTGAAGCCCTCCAGCCCCCCCGAGGGCTCGGCGTCGTCCAGGATGGCCGTCTCCCTGTCCCGCTCTTTGCCCCTCCCGGCTCTGTCCTCCCCCTCCGCGGCCCTCCTCTCCCCCCCGTCCCCGTGCGGGTCCGTCGGGGGGCTGGGGGACGGCTCCTCCGGCCAGTCAGCGGAGGGAGAGGCCGAGTGGCGGCCCGGGTCGGAGCTGAAGGAGGCGGGAGGCTGCGGAGCGGCGGCCTGCGTCGGGGGCCCCACCGTGGGGCTCAGAGACAGGCGTACGGCCCCGGTCGACCCCGGGCCCCGCCGCTTCCTCACCTGGGCGTACAGACTGCCGTCCAAAGGGCCCCGTGTGTGAGGGATCTCTGGCATGGGGGAGGATATTCCAGTCAGATACATGTGCAGCATACATCACACATAATTGAATATAATTCTCATTAGCTCCCATAACCTGTCTGTCTGTGTGTCCATGTATTTGTGGTCAAGTGTTTGTGTGTGTTTCTTGAAGTCACATTGGGTGACACACTAGCCAGTCTTTGAGAGATATAAAATCCCATTTAGGTTTTTTCTTCAAGCGTTTTATGTCTTTACGAGAAAAAACATTCCCATTGCTGGGTGAGTTCAACTTTTTATTAAAGTAATTGGGAATTTCAATGAACTTTGCATCGTTAGTTGTAAATAAATCTTTGCATGCATTAGAGTGACCTTTTCTTTAATGCAGGGGCATGGTGGGGATCCCTCTCACTATCTCTCTATTTCTCCCCCACTATCTCTTTAGATCTCTCTCACTATCTATATATATCTCTCTCACTATCGCTCTGTTTGACTCTATGGAAGGGTTACCCCTTCCCCTTACCCCTTCAAAACAAGGGGGAGGGGTAAGGGGTAGAAATGGGATTGGGCCTATATCTCTCTATACCTCTCTCACTATGTCTCTATACGGCTCTCTCTTTCCTATCGTCCCTATGTCCCTCTATGTCTCTCTATCTCTATATTTCTCTCTCTTTGTGTATGTTTGTGTGTGTATATACGTTGTCTTACTCTCCAGGCTGTCTTGGTGGTGTAGGTTGAAGTTCTCATAGGAGTCCCATCTCACCACCGGGTCAGACGTGTTGTAGTCTACTGTGATGGAGGGCTCATTCTTCTGATATTCGCGCCCTAGCCAAACACATTGCAGTTATTTTGATGTGAAGCACACTGTTTAATGAATCAATAAAACACACTCCCTGAAGCAATCGTTTCACAGAATTCACTCACTCAAATTTGAATAGAGGAATTGTACAATCATTTGTGACTGAGGATTAAAAGCTGTTGTATTGTATTGTTGTATTGTATTGTTTTCCCGAACATCAACTGTTAAACTAATAACTTTTTTCAGTTCAGACAAACGAATGCAAACATTATGGTTTAGTTTTTTGCCTAATTATGCCCTTGGGCTGTGGGGCTTCTGACGCATGCAGAGGAAATACTGTGAAATGAGTTCAAGAACGAGAGGTAGTCACCTTTTATTTTATCTGGACTGCTGGAGAAGATGAACTCCACCGAGTTATCGGGAGGGAATCTGTCATCTGCAGAGAGGCACGCAGAATAAACCACATCATAAATACTGTGAATACCCATTTCTGTAGTAAGTAATCATTTCAATCTATACAACAAAAACAATAAAGAAATATATATATTCAGCAAAAGTAATACACGTGTACTTAATTTAGTTATAAGTACTAGTTGTGTGTGTGAATGTGTGTGCGTGTGTGTGTGTGTGTGTGCCGCGTGTGCGTGTATGTGTGTGTCTACGCATATTCATTTGTGCAGTGTAGCGCAGCGGACGCAGTTCAATTTTCTATCATTTCTTTCGTAGGGTTTCAGCGTCGCTGCATTACGCCCATGCATTGTCACGCAGCACTTAGGACACAGTCCAATTGTCACGAGAGCTTGGCCTACTGAGCACAGCTGTTTCTGTTTCAATTCACCAGACACTGTCATTCCTTATCTGATTCAAGTGTGTGTGTGTGTGTGTGTGTGTGTGTGTGTGTGTGTGTGTGTGTGTGTGTGTGTGTGTGTGTGTGTGTGTGTGTGTGTGTGTGTGTGTGTGCGTGTTTGTGCGTGTGTGTGTGTGTGTGTGTTACATCAAGTGCACTAGAAACGAGAATCTTATATTCGGGAGAGTAGTACACAGAGTTGTGGCCTTTCATCCTTTGCTGGGGAACAAGTTGTGTTTGCCCATAGGATCCTATTCATTTACTTCAATAGTCTACATTGTGATGTTAACATTGGAATATGATCATGACTGTTTACACACTTGCATGGGTGTTCACAGTGTAAATTCACACATGAATTTGAATTCAAGGTTAAAACACACTAGATAAAGAGACTTCTAAATTCCGAAGTTTTTCGTCCATGAGTCAGGAATATCTGGGACAGCCTGTGTAGACCGCCTGTTGGGCGTCTCCTGGCCCCATCGCTCTGGCCCCCCGAGCCCACCAGGGAGTATACCTGAGCTGGCGGAGTCCAGCTCAGTCTTGCCGAACCACAGCTGGGCTCCGTGGACCGTGCAGGTGTGGAACTGAACCCTGAAGACGACCTCTCTCTGGGCGCCGCGAGTCCGTCGGTGGTAACACTTGACCTGGGACGACAGGGCAGGCGGGCGGCAGGCATGGAGGGATGAATGGAGGTTGGAAGATTAAGACATTGGTCAGAGGTACAGATACACAACGGCTTCCTTTGCATGGATTTCAAATATAGACGTCTGTGTTTTACATCATGTTTTGGGATCAGGAGGCCGAATTGATGTGATGTTGCTGGTGTATAGTAGTCACAATGTGTTGTTTAACGTGGTTATTCTGTATTCATTCTCATGGCAAGGGCCATAGTAAACACACAAAGAAATTAGCCTACAATATAATTGATTATAAATCAACTAGGGAGGTGAATAACTCAAATCTTTCATGGTCGAATAATCAGCGGGTGGTATGAACGAATAATCGATTATTCGATGTGATGCGTTACTGGCCTCGGACCACTTTTTTCAGCAACAAGTAATCTAACGCGTTACTATTTCCAAATCAGTAATCAGATTAAAGTTAGGCCTACTACTCAAATTCACTGTGCGTTGCTATGCTATATATTTTTTTTTTACTGGATCACCGATTGGCGTTGAGAGCGATAGAGTGGTGTGTGTGTGTGTGTGTGTGTGTGTGTGTGTGTGTGTGTGTGTGTTTGTGTGTCCGTCTGTTTGTGTGAGAGTGCGTGTGCCTGTGAAGCGTAAGTCTCCAGAGACTTCAATCAATCTGAGGCGAGTGTCGACCTTGACTCTCCAGAATCCGCGGCACCAGTTGTTATTAGAGGCGGAATTAGTCGCGCGGTGCTGCGTGCGTGTGTATGTATGTATGTATGTATGTATGTGTGTGTGTGTGTGTGTGTGTGTGTGTGTGTGCGTGCGTGCGTGCGTGCGTGCGTGCGTGTGTGTGTGTGTGTGGAGCTGTGTCCAGTGAACGCCCCGTAAAGTGCGGGGTTATATTTTGTAAAAGTTGGTTGAAAGCCGTGTGTCAGTGTGTGCACCCAGGGCCGTAGCACCAAATTCTGGGCCCTGTATACAAGAGGTACTGATGGAACGAATTCCCCCTACCAGCCCCTGCACAGAATTGTTGACCGGGGTAGAAGTACAGTTGTTGACCGGTGGGGGAGAACAATTGTTGACGGGGGGGGAAGCAATTGTTGACGGGGGGGGGACAAAAAGTTAATATTGGCAAAACCGGTTGTATTTTTTTTTATTTTGAGGCAGCAGGGGGTGTTGTCGCTGCTAATTGTAACTAATAAAGTAACTTGTAATTTAACTTAGTTACTTTTAAAATCAAGTAATCAGTGAAGTAACTAAGTTACTATTTTAAGGAGCAACTAGTAATCAGTAATCTGATTACTTTTTCAAGGTAACTGTGGTGTGTGGCAACACTGGTGCCGACATTCACAAAGGCAGCCATGGATCATCGGCAAGAAATCCCTTAATATCTTAAACGCAAAAAAAAAACTACCTGCTCAAGTAGTTTGTCAAATTGTCTGTTCAGCGTTCAAAACGAGAGCTGGTAAATTGTGAAAAATGCATTCAACTGTAATCAGAAAACGCGGTTATATGCTATAGACCCTATAGTATCTTTGGTATAAAGGCTGGGACGAATTTTAAATTATAAATATGTACAATGCATAACGTTAGCTCTCTGGCTCATAGCTGACCGGCTAGAATGACTAGAATACCTCCCGTTGCGAAGTCGTCTCTAAGGTCCTTCCTATTTAGTGGAGGAGTGAACAGCGTTTCTGTTGCATAAGAACCTTACGGGAGGATTATGATTGTTCCAGATATTAGTCAAACCCTCAACGCATGAAAATATAAATGAATTGTTTGAATTTATTTTCTTTGGCAAGTGACCATGGTAAAAGTGGGATAATGCCCTTCGAGGTCCAACATTAGTTCCTTCAGTTAATTCTTGTTTATTTGAATGGAAAAAAATGTTAACGGTCCAAATGTTAGAAATCGGCTTTGACCCTCGAGAGCGAATAATCGAATAATCGAATATTCTGGCCCCTCCCTAACATCAACAATAGCAGCAAAGGGAAGTCTAGGTAAATAATAAAAATAGGTACTAATAAAATTTGACAATATCCTATGCTTCAATTAAACGTAATGTTCCAGCCAGTCTTTAGCCTCCGTGTGACGCACATTCACTTGACCGTGAAGCGTTGTACTGGCCACCTGATGGACGGCTGCATAACGGTGTGTGTAGTGAACAAGCAGTGTGTCATGATGTGCGTCGTGTGCTACAGAAGGGTCTGTCTCTCACCATGATGTCCCCTTTCAACAACAAAGCTGGTTCCATGGTCACACACAGCTTCCTGGCTCTGGAGTTGTGGGGGTCACTGAAAAACACACACACACACACACAAAGTTAAACACACACACACAAACATACACGCGTAGACACACACACACGCACACCACACACACATACACACACACACACACACAAGCACACACACACAGGTACACACTGACACTAACACACACTCAAGCATACACAAACACACACACACACACACACACACACACACACACACACACACACACACACACACACACACACACACACACACACACACACACATACACACACACACACAAACAAAATGTTAGACAGGAGAGACCACTTGAAGGACATTAAACCAGTCAGGGCACTCTTCTATTTTGAAAACTACAGGTAAACACAAGCTTGTATTAGAGTAATGGTTAGCCCTAATCCAAACACTGACAGAGTAAGCTATAAACACGCCTGAGACAAACGCCCAGAGGGGTAGAAGAGAGCCAAACAACTCAACTAGTAGAACAAGGTGACTTACTAGACGCCGGAGGTGTAAACCAGCTGGAGAGACTGATATATCTTCAGGAAGGGATAGTAACCTACAAAGAGACAGAAAGAGAATCAGAAAGTGGAAGGACACATATTAGAAGCCAGTCAATGTTACTTGTGTATTCCTTCAACCAACTTAAGAGCCTCACAGACCCACAGTATACAATGGCCCCTAACCCTCAGCCATCTACATGTTTAGGAGGAGCAAACATAATGTTGGCAACAAATCAAATCAAAAACATTTAAGACGGAGAAATAGGAAAGTATTAGATATGTACTGTTTGAAAAAACAACAATCATGTCTGTTGGCTAGTTGGTGGAACTGAAATATTAAAAGAGCATTCAAACTCGTAAATGCTGGACAGTTGCTGATAGATAACAGTGCTATCCACGCCCAAGTACATAGACAGAAACGTTTGGTTGGACTCAATATATTTGATGCATCGTGACCGTATCATAACCGTATCATAACCGTATCACAAGCTGCCGTGGAGGGCACTATACTGACTGGTAGGAGCTGTGTGAGACTGACCTCCCTCTGCCTGGAAGTTTGGCAGCGATGGAATGAGGATCTGCTGTAGGAACAGAGGACTGCTGTTCATCTTGATGGAGCCGGACAACAGACCCCCAAAGTAGAAGATGTACCTGAACAGGAGGGGACGGACGGGAAGGATGTCAGGGGAATTCTTATCGATTTTTATTTTGTGTTGTAGATCTCTGAAAACTGTCTATATCGGCCTCTAGAAAAGCATTGTATGAATATAATTACTATTGTTATTCTACATTTGAGCAATGAACTTTGAACTACAAAGTTGCACCAAACAACACCTTTAACATCAAAGGAGTTGAGAGTTGTAAAGAGCAGAAAAACGTCCCTCCCTCTCTCCACCCCTCCTCCCTCCGTTTCTCTGCCATCGAGAATTGTTGCACTTCACACACCTGTGATTGACAGGCAAGGTAGATTCCACGAAACCAATCATGAAAAATAAAAATCTCTTGTTGGTTTGAAATGATTTGGGAACGGTCTTAAATCTAAATCATCTCAAACAGGTAGGCACAGTCAACTCAAACCAGATATATTCCCACTGCGTATTTCATTAATTAATAGTGGACAGATTGCTAAACCAATTCTTACAAATAAGACTCAAATAATAGCCCTCAAATCGTACATAAAGCACCTTAAACATGAAAACGAAATGTATGTGACTCGACTGAAGGGATCACATTGATTTTCTTTCCGAGTGCAGAGTGAGAGTGAGGAGAGAGACGCATAGTGGGGTATATAAGTGGGTTGCACCTGTTCTGAGAGGGCTGTAGAGAGGAGGAAACTTTATCTTCACAGAACTTCCTCATGGCCAGGGTTGTGAGTGCCTGGTCAGCCCTGTGAACAGTTATCACTGCGTTAAGACCCCACATACTGAAGCTCCGTCGGCGCTGACCTTTGCAGACCACACAGTTCCCCTTCTTTCATTGGCTGAGGTGTGTGAACCGTTGAACAATAGTGCTCCTTGTGTCATATGCATTGTTTTATTTGCTTAACGTCATACTTTGAAATGCTTACACACCGTTTTGAAAAAAACAGACCTAAGGCTGGAATGGTAAGTGTTTTTAAATGACATTCATTTTAACATTTTCTTTTCCTTCATTTTTTGCTGACATTTAGCAACTCTGCAAATAAAATCCTGAGATCGGCACAAAAATGCACTAAAGAAATTGAATGGGTTACGACAGCCCACAAGCTATTCATTATTAAATAATCGGGGGCCAGGAGAATTCCATTATGTTCCTGGTATAACGAGTGTAGAGAGGGATAGAGGGCACTTTACCCTGCAGTTATCTTGCTATAGTGCATGTAGGCGGCCACAATGACGCCAGTCTTTCCTTTGTTACCCTGTTAAACAAAACCACAAAGACCATTGTGATGCTGACCACTTCCAACACAGATGATTGAGATGTAAGAGATCTATAAATACGACACACAATACAATGCATAAACAGTTATAACTAATGGACGGATGACTGAATAACTGGATATCAATAGATCATGTGATTGAACAATTAAAGTCAACTCTACGATGGAAGTCTTCCGATCACTTTCTATTTCCCACAGTTCCAGTACGCCGGACCCTGCTACACTCAACACTGACCTTGCAGTGCAGGACCACCACGTTCTGGGGGTCAGAGATCAACCAGGTGTCCATGGCCTTGCACACAGCGCAGATCCTGTCCAGTGGCGGGGCGTGGTGGTCGGGCCAGCCGTAGTCCTGTACCTGCCACGGGACCGAGACAGAGCAATGGGAGGCTTTAGGGGCTTCCTGAGTTGACCTCTTAGTTGACCTCTTCTCACACACAACATCACTTTTAGAAAGATGAAGCCTACTTTTACATTTTTTCTTCAATTGAGTTTTTATTTTTGTTTTTTTCATGTGTAAAACCTTGGTTAAGCAAAGTTAAGGCAATCATAAGCGCCTTGCATAATTGAAGTTTGCAAAAAGCAGCTCTGCCATGGCGTATTTGAAGAATACTCGTTTGTTGCGAAGCTGCTCTTTGTGACGACCCCTTATGCCTCGTTTCCACATGGGTACATTCTCGTATGCGATCCAACCGTCTCCGACCGAAAGTCCATTCATTCCCATGTGATTCTCCGTAATGTCCGTTTTTCCTCCGAGGCTCCTCCCCTCCGTAAAATTTCTGTCCGGTATGTCCGTAATATACGTTCAAAATGTTTTACTTTTGCCGTCGTTTTACGGAGATACCGTATGAAAGTTTTTATGTTTTTCACAAAACATGTAAGTACCTGGCAGGCCAAATTCCTCGCCGATCTCTTTCCAAGCCTGGTTGGTTTTGTTTTTATCTTTGTATATGTCGATCCTCATGTTCCAAAGTACCGGTCTCCTAAAAACGGCCATTATCATACGCTCCCCCATCTTTTGTCCGTAAATAAATTCATGTCCGTACGTAAAACACTAGCGACTCCTTCCGTAAATTTACGGAAGCACGGATACGAAAAACATATGTATGTGGAAACGAGGCGTTAGTGAGGCCACGTGAAACGAAGCGTTCAGCTCCGCTACCCAGCTAGCCTGTAGAACCAAGATGGCCACCAGGGGGATAAGGCCCATACTCGAATCAAAGCATGAACCTGTAAGATGATAAGGCAGTCAGATCGCTATAACGCAGTCTGTGTGTTTCCAATGGATGAGTGGATGAATTATCCAAATTCAATACTGTTGCTTGCTTTAGCTGTTAGGTGTTTATCATGATATTACATTTTTGTTCAATTTGTTGTATTTTCACCCACATGCTATGTGTGAACCACCATTTGTGTACCTTTGGGTTAAGGCTGGCGATGTCGTGTCTCTTCTCTGACAAATTCAGGAGCTGAAATAAATACAGACACCATCATTAGTAAGTGTGAATGTTATACGGTCATAATACAGATACACCAACACAGTGTCTTGATACTAGTACCTGATAACGGCCTCACGGACTGTTAGAAAATGGAATTCAAACCACAGTGAAAGACGCCGATGTGAAAATAAAAAGTATGAATAAAACATGGCTTAAACACATCCTATGCATAATTTAGTTGTGTTTGAATTCCCATATTTGCTGAGCGGTAGGAAGCTGCCCCCTGCTCGGTGAGTGCATACCCGTCCATGAACAGGAATTCGAAGAAAAGATGCGGGATAACTCTATTTGTGCACTTTTATTTATATTACATGCTGTTTAACTGCATTTCTAAATGCATTTGAGATTTAAGGGGGAATGCTACTATAAGTAGAGCAATGTTAAGGGGACCACAGACACCCTTTTATTTAGCTTGTAGAGGGTATATTAAGTGCCATATTTGTAGTATTTCGTAATGAAAAAAAAATAGACCTATGTTAGTCATTTGCTCATATGCTCTCTTTACCCCTTAAATTTCCGTTAAACATGTGAAAACAGTAATCCAGTAATAACTAATTTAATGATATGATATTTCATTCATTTAGCTTTCGATGTGCTACTTTGACAAGTGGCTAATGCCAGCCACCAAGCTAATGCAGTGGTTCCAACCAATATACTTTACTTGGGGTATTTATAATTGTTTTATCTGTATGAGAGAACGACGCCATTCGCGATCAACTGGGTCTCCCATGCATTGACCATTTACTTTTAATTAAATTAAAATCTTCTTTCATTGTAGAGCTGCAAGGGAAAACATTAATTTGCTCTCTCGCTCTCTCAATCGCCAACAGACTGTCCGCAGACCGACTGTATAAAGCCCCTTCTCTCAGTGCACACGCTGCAACAAAACATGAACCCTGAATCTTAAAAGATTTAGGGGTCTAAATCTGAGTCAGTATCATACTGGTGTCCTCGTTTTGTGTTTGCTTTTATCGGGTGAGAAAAAGTATCCACAAATGTACACATTTGTGAATACTGTTTATCTGTACCACATAGTCTGGGTCAGGGCCGTAGCACCTAATCCTGGGCCCCTATACTATAGGTACTAATGGGCCCTCCTGCGCTAAGTTGTTGACGGGGGGGGGGGGAGACGTGGCCGATAAGTAATTATTATTATTATTATTTTTTTTTTTCATGGGCCCCCCCTCTGCCTTGGGCCCCCCCACAACTGTCCCCTTTGTCCCCGCAGTCCGTCGGCCCTGGTCTGGGTACATTGCACCCACACTAGAGCTCCACTGTCCACGCAGTTCATTACCTGCGTTCTACTGTGGCAGAGCCATCAGGGACTTTGAAAGTAAAGCGTCTGCGGTTTAATTGCATTTTAGTTAGGCTATTGTTCAGTGAATGATACTTGGTAATTTGTCGATCGTGTAAACACATTGACCATCCTTGCCAGGTATACAAAAACACACTGTACTGATCGAGTCTTTAGTTCCCAGTCTCATCGCCCTAATTCAGAGCCTGAATATCTATTGTGAATAAGAACACTAATAAATGAACTCGTCTGTGAACATAATTACTGCCTGGGTCACGTCAGATAGATTCACCGCATTGCTGTCGAAGACAACCACTACCATGATCCCACTCCCACATTACCTAACAACGTCATCAAGTAATGTCTTTTGTCGTGATTGAGTGAACCCCTAGCGGCAGAAATAACATATCCTACTTTTAAAGTGTAAATTAACTCCCTGAATAAACAACCCGGTATCTCTCCGTCTTGACATCGAGGTGTCTGAGTAAAGGCACTTGAGTGCGGGGCAGACTGGAACATTCACACACTGGTGGGCAGAGACGCTCAGTCTCAGATAAAACATATCTAAATGACGGTCTTCATTTAATAATAGTGCCGAAAATTACTTTTGATGAATATGTTGAAGCTCATGTATGACACATTACCCCTAAAATAAATTCACTGCTGTCATGGAAAACCCATCTGGTGTTGACTTTTCCTTATTTTAATATCTGTGCTGTGTTATCTCGCCACTTGTGTATTTGATTTTGCATTTGCATCACTCCTAGACGTAATGTGTAACCCACTGCCCCCTTAAATACAACGACATTGCTCAAAACTTAACAGCACTTTTGTCAAATGGCGAGCACACTGTTCCATCAGTCCATCAATCCATTGGACACGTTGGTGTTTCCTGTTTGCTCACCAGAAACTTGTCCTGGTGTTTGGATTTCAGCATGGCCGCCACTTCCTGCAGGTTTCCACGGTAACGCTGCTCCTCCAGGTCGGGCAGGAAGAAGACGGATATGATCCTCTCGGTGATGTAGGTGAGGTCGAAGTCATAGTGGCGCTCCATCACCTGCTCCATCACCAGCTCCACACTCTTGCTCCTGGACAATCAACACGTCGTGACTTCTCCTAATTATCGGTTACTAATTACTAATTGTCATTTAGTAGACACTTTTAGTGTCAGTTTTATCTTTTATCTTTTGCTAGATATACATCATCAATGAGCAGGTAGCAGGTAGTCAGTCGAGGATGCCTACTGGTTACATGTCGATGTGCTGCAGACATAAGGGCTTTAAACCCCAAAGCTTCTGGCTGGGTCTCAGATAAACACCCTATCTATGAGCATGCCCCCATTTGGCAGACAGACACTTTATGCAAAGCAACTTACACTTCATCAATTTTATTAAGGAGCATGTACAGCCCGGGGCTCATGGGTGCCTATCTGTTAGGCTGTTGTCATTGGGCGTTGTAACCCAGGCGCTTTCTACTGGGATTCAAACACACTACCAACTACACTATCCTATACCCCTTCTTGTTGTTATGTTATAGATTAGTTTAGTAGCATTTAGCAGCAGTCATTTGACATGTATGGACATTCTGTGTGTTGTTTTCATAATGTCCCTGATGCTTGGTTGAGTGTGGCACTACCTGGGTAAGGAGCCCCTCTTCTTTTGAAATGTAGAGGTAATGGAGCCCTTCTGAAAGACAGCACACAGGGGAGACGGACAGAGGGACAGGGAGCGTTACCACGGCAACAATAAACACTAAAAGTACAACCGAATAGAAAAAAAACAGATTTATTTCAAAACAAACTCACCAGGTCAGACGCAGAGTGACAGTTGCCGGTCAACTAGGGAAAGAGAGAGAGAGCACATTTAGCTTTGGTTTATAAGAACACCAGTAACCCAACATGTAGACACACTAACCCCACAGACACTAAGCGACTGGGACATTGTATGCCAAGTCATGTGTTTGTTTGGTTGCTGCTGGGTCCCCTCCAGCTGGAGGGATGAGGGGATGGAGGGATAGTGCGGGAAGGAAGAGTGCAGATGGAGAGGGCAGGAAGTCTCTCTCTGTCTCCCTCTTGCTCTCTTTGTGTTGTCTGGGGCAGCTGGTTTGCAGAGGTCGCTGTCAGCCGAGATTTAAACGCTCCACATGAAGTGCACAAATGCCAGACTGCGTGTGTGTACTCCGGCCATGACGCACACACACAGACACGCACGGATGTAAGAACGCCCACACACATGCACACGCGGAGGCACACACACATGGATACACACACACACACGCACGCACACTAACGCAAATGCGCACAGAGGGATAAAGGTAAGTACAAAGACACACACAATCAGTCACACAACAACATATTTCCATTGACTCAATCTAAATCAATCTATTTTAAGTCGCTATCCATGGCCAAAAATAGGTAGCACAGTGGTGATGGAGCAAATGGCCACTGATAAAAGCCCTTTCTTTTGCAGCCTTAGGATATAAAGCAGTTCTCAAATTAGACCAAATGGTTGTTGCACTTTATTGTGAAGAGAAAAGAGGGAATTGTTGCTCCTGAAGACTCAACATGTGGCTCACAGCGTCTCCCTGAGTTGGTCTTCTAAA